>NW_009922318.1:2136-5921 GCF_000696875.1 Nestor notabilis | reverse complement strand
GGCCTTGAACACTGCCGGGGATGGGGCAGCCACAGCTTCTCTGGGCAACCTGTGCCAGCGCCTCAGCACCCTCACAGGGAAGAACTTCTTCCCAATGTCTCATCTAAATCTCCCCTCTGTCGGGTTAAAGCCATTCCCCCTTGTCCTGTCCCTACAGGCCCCTGTCAAAAGCCCCTCTCCAGATTTCTTGTCAGCCCCTTTGGGCACTAGAAGCTGCTCTAAGTTCTCCCTGGAGCCTTCTCTTCTCCAGGCTGAAAAAGCCCAGCTCTCAGCCTGTCTCCATAGGGGACATGGGGCCATTGAGCAAACTGAGAGCAGTTGGAAGAACGGGCCCTTTGATCTCTGCTGGAGCCAGAAGCTGAGACTGTCAGTGTGCAGATTCATCTCTGCCAAGATACCACAAGGTGGCCACGAAGGGAAGAACTCCAGGTGAGTCTGTGCTTCCTCAGGCTCTCAGCACAGGTAGGCAGGGAGGAGAAGTGCATAAGGAGGGCAGGACATCACACCAGCCCCCAGAACAGGGCATGAGTTCCAAGCTCACTGTAGTGTTCAGACTGCTCACCCAATACAAATTTTTCAGTTATCAGTTTCACATATTCAGTGAACTAAGCCAATTACCCATCTTCTCCTTCAAGTGTGGAACGCTTGTCTCCTCAGCAAAGCAGAAATGTGGGAGGATGGAACATGTGTTTGTGAAAGTGTCAGGTGAGAGCAGGGAAAGGAGCCAGGCACTGGAAGGGAGGAGAGTGGATGGAAAAGAACAGAATTACATTGTCTGCGGAGGTAATGCTTCAACCCAGTATTTAAACAGGAAAAGTGATGTCACTGATACAAATTAATACATAACTAAACCTACTGCATGTGCCAGCACCCTTCCTAGAAGCACAGGTAACTGGTGCAAGCAGAAAACCCACGTTCTTCTGTAGGAGTGCTAGCAATGAGGGTATGCTTCATGCAGACCCTCTCAAGCCCTGCTATTCCATCAGCAGGACTGCCCAAAACCACCAGAGGTAATCTGCACTGCTGCCACCGGGTTTCAACCTGCTCACTATGTTTTCTCTCAGTAGCCAGCCCCAATATCCCCTCTTTGCAATGAAAGGGCAAAACTCATCCCAGCACTAAAGGAATAATATTTATTTTAAAAGGCAGAGCAAGCGCCAGAGTCCAGCCCTTACTACAAGAGCGGGGACCTCTTTGCAATGAAAGGGCAAAACTCATCCAAGCACTAAAGGAATAATATTTCTTTTAAAAGGCAGAGCAAGCACCAGAGTCCAGCCCTTACTACAAGTGCTGGCATGTGGTGGAGGCTGAGGGACCTCTTTGCCATGTTGGCCACTATTTTCTCACTCTGGGACTGGTGTGAAGGATGGGAGCTCTCTGGTGGCAACATGTGGATTTGCAGAGATGGACTTTCAGTGGCCTCACTGTTTTTCCTTGCTCACATAGAATCATAGAAAAGACCAGGTTGGAAAAGACCTTTAAGATCTTCAAGTCCACCCATTCCTCCAGGACTGCCAACTCCATTACTAAACATGGAAGACACAAGAGCATAACAGAAAACCAGCTGTGCTACAGCAGTCAGACCTAAACACTGGACAAGATGCTTTTTAGTGCAGGGGTGCACAGTTCAGAGGCTCCCCAGCAGGAGCTGGAGAGAAACAAGAACATCAGGCAGGTGGGGAAAGGCACAGAGGGGCTGAAGGCGACAGAAGAAAATAGAAGGAGGGGAAGAAAGGAAAAGAGAAAAAACAGAAACTACTAGTTTGTTCTCTGACAGACGTGGAACGAATTCCCTTCATGCCACCAGATGGGGCCCTTCAATCATCGCAGGCAGCTGGCCTGGCAGGGGACAACAGCCCTACAGCCTTCTGATCTCCAACCTGCGATTGATGGGGTCAAAACTGTAGGGATGCAGGGAGAGTGAAACACTTGCCTGGCCTCCAAGAAAGACAACCCAAGGCTACTTAACCACCTCCAACCTGAACTGGGGTGAGACTGACTTTGAACCTAGGACAGAGAGACTTGGGAACGAGGAAAGCTGAACGTCTGTTTAACATCTTTGTTGGTGACATGGGCAGTGGGATGGAACACCCTCAGCAAGTTTGCCGACGACACTGAGCTGTGTGGTGCAGTCAGTAGGCTGGAGGGAAGGGATGGGATCCAGTGGGACCTGGACAGGCTGGAGAGCTGGGACCATGTGAGTATCACGGAGTTTAACAAAGCCAAGTGCAAGGTCCTACCCCTTGGTTGGGGCAATCCCAGCACAAACACAGGCTGGGGGAGACTGGATGGGGGAGGGCCCCGGGGGGTGTTGGGTGATGAGAAGCTCCCCATGACCTGGCAGTGTGCGCTTGAGCACAGAAACCAACCGTGTCCTGGGATGCATCCCCAGAGTGTGACCAGCAGGTCAAGTGAGGGGATTCTCCCCCTCTGCTCCTCTACACCCTTTTTTAGACTACCTGATATATCAAAAAGCAAAAAAATAAGTGAGGGCAACCTAGTGTGCTTGCTCTCCCTAGCACCTAGCCCACAGTGCTGCTGGAGCTCTTGGGCCCATCCAGTACTAGGCTATGGGTAGATTTGTCCTGCTGCCCACCCCAGTTGTGCTCTATGGTGCTGTTGATACCCAAATAAACTAGTATTTCACAGTGTATAGAGACTTAGGCACAGACAGGGCTACAGGGATTCCTAAACTAGTACTACACTGTGTATAGAGGCTACAGGGATTCTCAAGATAAGGCAGGCATGCAACAAGAGGACCAGATGTCTTCTCTCAAACCAGTGTAGGCCTTCCTCCTGCTGATAAGGCCTGAGAAATAGGTAAATAGCTGTGAAAAAACACCTGCTAGAGAAGCCTCTCAGGGTCATAAATTAGCCCAAACAAGAACATGTAGTTAATTGGCAAGACTAAACACACATTCCAGTGTCCTTAACTAACAGATTTCCATAAAAGTATAAAATGAGTGGGAGTATTTCTCCCCAAATGACCACCACAACCCCCAGAGACCACTCCTCAAATCCACAGCACCTGCGCTGCGGCCTTATCTACACAAATTACATATGCAATGAGGAAACGGGGTGGGCATTTCATGGGATTATGGTTCTATAATAAAGGTATACGAGCTGTAAACTGTCTCCTCGGTGTGCGTGAGGGAGTGATCCTCCATGCTCCCAGTACTGCAATAAAGTAATGTCAGCTTCTAACCAGTCATTCTGGTTGGAAAGTGTATTTCCCGGATTTCGGTGACACTGTGGCTTCTCGCCAGTGCCACAGCAGCCAGGGCTGTGCTTTGGAAATGAGTGCTTAACCTCTTCGTATCTGCCACTGCAACTCAGGCCTCCAGTAACCACACTAAATCCTCAGAGCACCCCCTTGTACTCCACCACACCCCACTCAGTGCTGCTTCATTCCCTTTGGACAGTTTTGCAGTGCTTTTCACTACCCTCCAGCAAATCCTTCCCAGCTATCAGGTACTGAGCATCCGTCATGCTGACTAACATGGTCTCGTCATTTCCTCTTTCATTACCCCATGCGTTCCTTATCTTGCTGTTAGGCAGTAAGCAGATTGGGGTGGGGATTTTCCCCGTCTATGCCTGTACAGCACCTTGTATGACTGATGTTACATGTGGTAGGGATAATTCACATCCCATCTAATTGTACTCTCAGAAGCCCTCCTTATAGTGAATGACCAATTTTACCTCCCCCAGTAACAAGACCTATTCACAGAATCCCAGACTGGTTTGGGTTGGAAGGGGCCTTAAAGCTCATCCAGTTCCAACCCCCT
>NW_009922318.1:0-2046 GCF_000696875.1 Nestor notabilis | reverse complement strand
CCTGTGCCAGCGCCTCAGCACCCTCACAGGGAAGAGCTTCTTCCTGATGTCTCATCTCAATCTCCCCTCTGTCAGGTTAAAGCCATTCCCCCTTGTCCTGTCCCTAAATGCCCTTGTAAAAAGTCCCAAGAGCTAAACGTAGACAGGTTCAACAAGTGGTCACAGCCCCAACAAACACAAACAGCTCCCAAGCCAGAAGAAAGAGCCATCGTGCACAAGCAGCACACTGCTGACAAGTAGCTTCATTATTCAGGTGCAGCTAAGAGCAAACCCTATAGGAAAAAAACAACCTGCTACAATATCCTGTCTGGGTCACTGTGTGATAGGAGCGGGGGTTAGTATAGTCAGGAAGTAAAAACATACGAATGGCATTGCAGCCAGATCTCAGCAGCAACCACCTCCATACCTGGAACAAAGCCCACATAAGCTACAAATTATTATTCCCTAATAAACTCATGCAGCCATGCCACATTTGATATAGTAGCATTATCATCTCACAAGTAGAGCTAAGAGATGGCCTCAAGGTTAGGGTGTTACCCTGCAGAGGCAGTGAAGGCTTCATCAGACAGACCACAGATTTCCTGCCCAAGGCTGGGAGGGTTCTGCAGTCTCCTTGGCTGAGCGTCCCCCTCTATAAAAGGGGTTGCACACACAGCCCTGTCTCACAGCAAAAGCTATGGGGTGTAACCATGCTAAGTGCTGTAAAGCATTCATGTAGTTCAGCCAGAGAGGCTGCTCAAAGCTTTACCCACTGGTTAAGAGTTCAAGGTTTCAGTGCTGTTACAAGGGCCTGTAGGGACAGGACAAGAGGGAATGGCTTTAACCTGACAGAGGGGAGATTGAGATGAGACATTAGGAAGAAGTTCTTCCCTGGGAGGGTGCTGAGGCCCTGGCACAGGGTGCCCAGAGAAGCTGTGGCTGCCCCATCCCTGGCAGTGGTCAAGGCCAGGTTGGACACAGGGGCTTGGAGCAACCTGCTCTAGTGGAAGATGTCCCTGCCCGTGGCAGGGGGTTGGAACTGGATGAGCTTTAAGGTCCCTTCCAACTCAAACCAGCCTGTGATTCTATGATTCTATGAAATTAAAAAGAATACAAGTTCTGGCATCCATCCTTAGCAATTTAGGACAGCCTTTTCATTACTGTAAAAATAGCATGGATTTATAAGCAACATCCAGCTCTGATCTCCACTAAATCTCAAATTGTGTTATAGAAGACGTAACAGTGATAACGCTTCACAAATGGGAAACCAAGGTAAAGGGGAACCCAGCATGCCCAGCCTCACCCCACAGGCTAGGGCAGGGGGTCAAACCAGACTCTGGGTGCGTGGTTCCTGCACGCTGCCAGCTGTGCCACACTGCTTCCTCAGAAAAGGAATGGAGCATCACAGCAGTGTCTGGAAATCACCTTCAGGATTTCCTCCTCCCCAAAATTTCCGTTCAGATTTTTACTCCTGTGCATCTCCTAAGCAGCATGTTTCAGTGATGCGGAGCAATGGGCTTCTCATGGCTTTGCTTCTGTCAGTGGCACAGCTATGACTGTGAGGTTTACAGAGACTTTCTGTTCCTGTCTAAAATTATCTTTGCTGAGCCTTGCGACGCCAAGAGCACAGAGCCAATATTCCATAAGCCCTGAGAAAAACGGACTGCATCACAGGCACACGGAGCCAGTGCTGTTACAGCAGCAGCCATCAGCCAGGACCAGTGTTCAGGGACACCACCGTATCAGGCCTCAGACAAGGGGACATAGCCTGTTCCTCTGCTGCAACAGACAGCACATCAAGCCAGGGCCTGATCCTGCCATCCAAGTGCCCTGGCGTGGTTGTCCTGCAAAAGCACAAACACAGGCTGGGGTAGACTGGACAGAGCAGCCCAAAGGAGAAGGACTTAGGGTGTTGAGAAGCTCTCATGACAGGGCAGTGTGCGCTTGAGCCCAGAAACCGATCATGTCCTGGGCTGCATCCCCAGAGCGTGACCAGCAGGTCGAGGGAGGGGATTCTCCCCCCCTACTGTGATCTAGTGAGACCCCCCTGCAGTCCTGTGTCCAGCT
>NW_009922317.1:0-33444 GCF_000696875.1 Nestor notabilis | reverse complement strand
TATATTTTATATATATATGTATATATATGTGCTATTTTGTTCTGTCCCCTTCTGGCTTTTTCTGAGGTCGTGAAAGAAAGGAAAATAGCTTTTTCACATAAAGCAAAAAGTTGGTTTTGTTTTTTTCCGCTATTTTCTTTCCTATGTTCTTTCACAAATGAAGTGAATTCCCCACCTACCTGTGGGGATTTTAAGAAAATAATCTTTAAATGTGGAAGTGTTTATGTTCTCATTAAGGGATGAACATAACATTGCTTTCCTCCACCCTCACCCAAAGTCTAATTGCAAATTGTAGTGGCTGGACATGTCTTCTTATCAGGTTTAATGGTGTTTTACTAGTTTAATTAGGCTTTGGATTTAAGATGAGAAGATGACTTTTCAATAGTTGGGTTAAAAAGGCAGGGAGAAACAACAGCCATAAGGATACTTCCCCATGTACTCGAGCATAATTAAATGTAGCAGGAGTTTCTTCCTTCACTGAGTAAATTACCTTTGTCCCACATTTATATTGATATAAACTTTAAACATTTGGCTTTGCAATATATCTCAGGCTGGTTCTCTCACTGCTGAGGGTCAAGAGAGAAATCTATGAAAGCTGACAGGAGATCTCTTTCTACGTATAAGGAATAGGTGTCCAGTTTCTCAGATAAACATAAGATTAAAGCTGTCAAATTCTTTGTGTGTTTACTTTTAAACAACACACATGGCAAACAAAGGAACCTTTTCACCAGATGTATATTAGTGATTCAGATGCCACATCATTTCTCTAGTGTCGTACATACAAAATCCCATGAAAAATCTGCCTCACTGTACCAGTTGTTTAAGACTAGGATTGTGATTCAGAAAAATGTTGTTTTGGGTTATTTGTTACTATTTTAGAAGCCAAAAAAGATCTGAGCCTTCAAGAAACTCTGACTGACATTGACAGATTCTATTGAAGTGATAGTCGCATCAGGGTTTTAATAGGAAGAGATGTATTTCTCTTACAGTATAGGAAATGGAGAGGAGTTCATAACTTTCATTTTCTCTCCTACTCTCCTATCTTTATCCATCTTACAGTATTTTTCTTCTCTGTAGAATTATGACAGATTTAGAACCAAACTTGAAACATAAGTCATAAATAAATGAATACGCAATCTTTCTAATCCAAGTGTAATTCATTGAAATCTGTTCAAAATCTTGTCTAATAGGCTAACCTATGTTTTAAAACACTTCAAGTCTTATCTCTTGTATCTGGAATTACCTTAAACCACTTGGGACTGCTAAATGTTGGATAGTTATTAGATGAAGTATCAATATATTTATATTTTTTGCATTTTAATTTGCTAATATTGAAGCAAATACAAAGTTTCCTTTAAGTTTAATATTAAGACAGAAAACATTTGTAATGTGTTTTTCAGCCAAGCTGAAGACATTTTCTTAGATCCTGTTTTTATTAGTGTCACTAACAGTTGAAAAGAAAATAAAATGGTTCAAACCAGGGTGTGTAAACTTTTAGGAACTAAAATGAGCCCAGACAAACTGTAACAAAACAATTCTGGATGTATTCACTTCCTGTGGGCTTATTCCTTCTGAATTTCGGGTACGCAGCCTTCTCTGTGGAGGCAAAAGCAAGATGAGATTTAGGCCCATAAGGTTGTGCCATCTAGCAACAATTCACCCCACAGAAGTCATTGACTGTTAGGGACTCTTGCCATGGCTGTCATGCCACCACCAGTCTATACTGACTTATGAATTATCTTAAATAATATATGCTCCAACAGCAAGTTTTTAATCTTGGTTTCTGGCTGAGAAGTACTTCAATGAATATCCTTGTTAACAAACTGCATGCGAGTTTTAAACATTTGTTTCACTTTAGCCACTCTAAGCATGCTATTTTAGCTCTTGTTCTGGATAAGCTATTTAATAGTGATTGTGGACAGAGTGACCTCAGTCATATCACTAATGATGATCTTAACCAACCTATTGTGCAGCTGAACAGATCAAGTTAATGCAGAAAGAGGAGGGGTTGGAAACAGTTTCCCTATGGTAAAAATACAAGATCACTCTCTTGTACAATGATTCAGATTTGAAAAAAGTTAATTGCTGATATGAACAGAAATATATGCGAGTCAGAATAAATATTGGCCTAAATGAGAGTTCTTTTGTTGGCAAACGGGATTTGATATTCAGGAGACTCTTTAGCTGTGGTAGTTCTTCAGTATTGCTTATTCAGGCAGTGGAATTGTTGGACCGAAGCAGGGAGAGTTTATTAGCCCTGCCTTGGGCATAAAACTATTAGATTTCATGTAATTTAAGCAGGTTTATAGGAAATATTTTGCACCTTCATGAGTAAATGTGAAAATTTGGGCATTGGGAAACTATATGAGCATTATCATTTTTATACCATTTTCCAAATAATGCTTGGTTCTTTGAGACCATATCATTTTTATTACAATAAGCATTATTTGTCCCCCTGTACTGTTGGTGCTTATTTTCTTTTTTTAAAGAGACTATAAGAACAAATGCTGATATAAGGTACTGCATAACTTGTTTAAAAAAAAGGGGAGTGGGTGTTGGAGAGCTGCCTCAGACAGATGAAAAATGCCCAGTATGTCAAGGAAAATGTATTCCCCAGTGTCATTTCATGCTCTGCAGGGGTCTGTTTTCTTGAGTCCAGAGCAAATGCACACTCTCGAGAAAGCCATTTTCTGCTTAATGTGGAAAAGAAGAATAAAACAATTTTTTATTCTGCTTTTATACAATCTTGCCAGGGAAGAGAGGCAAATGAAGAATTACAATCTTCAGAGATGCCATCAAGACTCCCTAAACACAAACCTTATCAACCCCAGTCTGTAAGAATGTCAAATTTCACAAATTAAGCAAGACTAGATTCTGGTTTGGACACCTCCAAGGAAAACCCATGATATAATAGGAACTAGTATGCACAATTCCTCAAGCAGATCTCTTTTTCCTCTGAGTGAACAGTGATGAATATGAACCAAGTATGCAAGCCTACCCTTCCATTCCCTGGAAGAGGTCCTCAATCATCCCTCTCTACCCTCCAGAATTAAAGCTTGCTCTGACCTATTTTCATATTTTGTATTCCCTGTGCTGTGTGCTGGAGAGCAGTCACAGAGCAGCGCTGAGAGTTCATGGGCCTGCCTGCAAAGAGAGGGAGTGTGATGCAAGAATGAGTTAAGAGAGGAGAATTGATCTCTTTAATATCCTGGTGGCAAACATGTAGTGTTCGGTTCCTAAATGAGTCTAACCAAAAGTTCCCTGTGCCATTTGAAATGGCATAGGGATTATCCTTCCTTGCCTACAGCTCCTGCTTTGGAGGACCACAGGTTTCCTGTAGGTTTTGTGTGATACCTGCCAAGCCTCTGTGGTTGCCGGGGGTACTCTAGGGCATCTCAAATGGCACTAGGCAGCTATAATTAGGCAACTTAATCAAGCCCTTAGTTCCTAGGGCTGCTTTGCCAAATATCTAATTTTAGCTGTCAGTGATGCAATGAGTGGACGTTTCAGATGCTGCAGAAAATGGGAATTGTCACCATATGACCCACTAGATCTGCCAACCCGAATGAAGTGCTCAGCAAACCATGAAAAATTCAAAGAGCAGCACCTGTAAATGGAAGCATACTCCCAGAAATGAACTTCTTTTTGGCTAGTCATTTTGCTTCCATTGTATTTTATGCTTCAGATGGGAAGAGTGCTGTGCAGTTAGTGGTAGCAAATAAACTCAAGGAGAAAAAAAGTAATAAGCCTTCCTGAGATTAATTGGTGGAGATATTTACACCACTGAATATTTTGATGAATCCTTAAAAGACTCCAAATCTCATAAAATTGAATCCTACAAAGGATTTATTTTCATTACAGGTCAATTTAAACCTAAAAGTTTGGAGGAAAAATGTTCTTTATCTTGGTAGTATTTTAGGAATAAAGATTATAAATGAAATTGTAACATAGCAGTAATTTTCCTGGAGTACTGCATGATAATAAACTAACTTTTTAGGATAGGTGGGGAGAGAGGTAGTAACACTATTCATTTTAACAAGTTGCATTGATAATACTTGGCTGCATCACTTCCAGAATGCATAAGTAGTAATAGTTGGAATATTTCTTAAAGTGATTAGGAAATGCACCTGTCATTTCTGTATCTGCCCTTAAATAATATGTATATAAAAATAACAGTACTCCCGCAATTGGTAAAGGAGACCAACACGTAACCTCTAGAGAACAGCATCTATGAGAATGCTCCCACAGAAAAACCTATTGATGCAACGGTTAAAATATTTTCATGTTATATTCCATCCACATATGGTTTTCTTCAGTGTTGTTTTCTCAGTTGATGGAGGGAAATTCCCAAGACACATTTTACATAATTGCTTGTATGGTTGCTGTTGCTTACATTTGTCCTGTCAATTGTGGATAGTTCTTATTTCCAACAACTATTTTGTTAGAAGTGTTCAGAATGCTTAAAAATGCTGGAATAAAGTATATTTAATACAACCACCCACTTGCAGAGTTCTACAAAGCTGGAATTCATACCTCAACTCTTTAAGCACCCAGCTCTGTCTCATGGAAATACCTTTCCTGTTTTCTTTTGCTTACTTTAACACTTTTTCAATTTCTATTTGTTAATTTTTTGAAATGATTTTGGTAGTTGTGGAAGATACTTTTTCACCACTGTTGTTATTTGCAAATTGCTTTTGCACTTTTTGAGGCAATCCAGGCTGCTGAAAGAAGCCAGGAAGTGTGAGGTTCCCCCACGTTTTGGTTGACAATGATTTTCAGATTAATAAAAGGATTCTGTAGCATCCTACAAGTATTGGCAGTTATCCTCAGTATTTCAATGAGGAACATTTCCTTTATAGCTTAGGAGAACTGATGTACAGTGAAATTAGATGAGGTGCATTACTGAGATTGGCATTCATGTTTCTTATTACCTACCACCTCGCTAAATGTAACAGAAAGTATTACTCACCCAGTTTTTTCTGCAGCTTTTTCTCCCACAGCAGAATGATGAGGTAATACTTGCCATTAGCCATCCTGATGTTTGAAAACTGGTATCAGTTCTGAGGCAGCATTAAACCCATGTGCATAAGAGATGATTGCCTGAGGTAGGGATAAAGGTGGGCTTCCCACATGGATCTCCCTGAAGCATTTGGGATATTTTTTTTCCCATCATGTTTGATGTCTCACTTTGAAAGTCAAAGTACAAAGTCAAATAAAATCTGACCTGGTCAAGTAAAGTATTTATTCAATAGACTTGCAGAAGCCGCCACAACATGGATCTGGGATTTAAAGAAGTTACACAGGGTTTTGGTTTTGTTTGCTTGGTTACTTGTCTTTTAGTTCCAAAAGAGTGTGCTATTGGACATATTAGAGGTGACATGAGGGTGAACGCTTCTGAAGCATATGCTCTGCAAAGACCTATTCAATACATTAATCTTTAAGAATTCAAGTATCCTGTCTTGTAATAAAATAAGATGACAAATCTCATAAGGCAAGTAGTTGTATTTGGGCTTTCCTCATTTACTGAAAAATGACTTTGGAAAAACTACCTGAAAGTCAAACCAAAAGCAATAGATTGCGCCTGTAAGAAATCATGAAGTTCATTATGTACACAACGATGTGGCAAAAGAGGAGAGCTGAATTTTTAGTAGTACTGGATGAAAATTAAAATAATCCTGGGTAATATGTTGCAAAGTGATAGTTCGGTATATTTGAAACTCATTTGAATTCAGCACTGATGATGAGTGAGATCTTAACAGAATATTTTAAAGAGGCTATTCAAGTCTCTAATCTGTAGGACAGAAACATATTTATTTGATACCTGCATGAAACAAACAAAAAAAGTTTTTTGCTTTCTTTTTATATGTTTTATATGTTCCCATAATAACCCTTCACTGGGGAAATAGTCTGTCAATTATTCCTGGGTTTCATTTCAGATTTTTACTTTCTGCTTTTAACACAAAGAAGGTGAGAATGAAGCTAATTTCCCAAGTGATTTTGTTTTTCTTCGTAATGAGAAATGTTGTTTGTAATGTTTCAAATGATGTTGAAATCACCTACAGATTTAAACGGCAAATGTCCACTCTCCGTTAATATGACAGTTCATTCCAGCTGAAGAGCCATATGTGGGCATCCTGCCATCAGTCACATAAGCAGAAGGTGCTGTACTTTGGGGGGTTGTGGGTTCTTTTGGTTTTGGTTTTGTTTTTTTTTTAAGCTACTTATAATGAACCATAGTCATCTAGGAAGATTAATTTTAGGGTACAGAAGGAGAAGGAGTTTCCATTTGAGCTCTATTTGGTGTAAATAAATAGCAAGATGAGGGAATTACATAAACCAGCCCCAGCACAACTGTATTTTCAAATCTAAATAGGCGCGTAAAGAGAACAGCCCTGAAAATGTGGTGAGAGGTCCTGATCTAATGCCACAGGAAGTTTAGGGTATTTCAGAATGTTTCTGGCAACAGTTTGCCATCCTTAAAAATCAGCTTATCTGGCTGAATATCTATTAGACACAGGACACATTGAAAACAATTAAGAATATTTCTTTGGTGAAGGAGAGTTCAGCAAAGTAACCTTAGTTTTGCCTGCTGTTCAAGGGTAATGTCATGCTAGAGTAACAATTTTAAGCATATTTGTTAAATAATGTTCTCTAATAGAACTTCTCACATACATACATTAGCATTTTTGTCTAGCCTTCATTTTCATGTGAGTAGTATTGATCTGCCGGTTTATGCTTTGGACTTCTTTCCATTTAGAGGCATTTTCCCATGATGTTCTTCAAAGGGCAGAGCTAAGGGCGTGTGGGTTTGGCTTTGGTAATCTGGACAGAATTGGAGGTTTCTGCCAGTGAAGTGACAGGAACTCATTTGCTTATGAGGTGGCTTTGCTTGTTATTAATGCTTAGAATCCCCAGTTCTCTTGAGAAGTTTGAGGGTTGAGAAGAAGATGGTGGCTGTCTCTCAAAGTACTGCCTCAAAGGTAGCCTGATTACCTGGTTAACAATTTCCCTGTAGGTGCTATTGTGTTTTGTTTTCATAAATTCAGAGCCAGGGGACCCAGTGCATACAGCAAGCCCCTGCCAGGCTACCTCTGAACTGGAAAAGAGCAAAAAAAGGCCATGCTTGTCACAAACAAGGTATGGGCCAACACGAGAGACAACAAGCAGATAGAAGACAACGGAGTAGTGCAAAGAAGCCATGCCATGGCACTGGTTGATGTTACAGGCAACTGCTGGTGTGGGAATGTAAGGTGAGTAAAACAAAGGTCCATCTTAGTCTAGTTACCTCTATTCACCATATAACTTAAGACATGGTGTATGGGAGCAGAGCAAACTTGCAGTGCTGGACACTGCTGCTCCTCCAGCCTCTGAGAGCTTGCAGCTGAGGTGCTTTCTGAGTAAAAAGCAATGGGGAGTTTTAACTACCATTGGAGGCATCACTGCAGTACTAATGAAAGATGGAAAAAAACAATTGTTCTCAAAGATTTTTATGGAGAGCTCCTTCCTTAGACAGGTCTTGTGAGGAACAGCCTGAGGGAAACATACTTTTGGCAATTTAATACATGGTTAGTGGGGACCAAGATTAAAACTGCAAACAGGAGCTGACTTACTGGTTCAAGATGAGAAAGGATACATAGCTGTTGCATATGAGAGGGTCTCCTTAGAAAGATAGATTTGTTTGTAGTGGAAATGAAATTATTCACTTTCCTTTATTGATATGCCTCTTTCCTGTAGTGTTTGAAGCAGAAGAGGCACTTCTCCAAGCAGTAAGGGCTAAAATAGCTCGTTGGTTGTACTGAAACTGAAGTCAAACTACCCATGGGCTGAAGGGTTAGGAATTGAGTAGTTAAGATGGTAGAAGGACTCAAGTGCCCTCTGAGGTTTTATTTAAGTTGCTGCTAACTGACTTGATACCTCTCATCTGTACAAACACTTGAACTGAAAATATTTCTTTCTTTTTCCAGTGAAGTGTTTCATTAGTCATCAGAACCTCTTGGGTGTATGTACAACCACCTTCACAGACAAGTTTAACAAATAGCTACTTGAGGAGATATTGTTTTTAATTGTAAAATTTAATAGTTTGTTTAGAAGAAACCTGCTTATTCCTATGGTATTTTTCTGAATAAAATTGAAATATAGCAAAGTCTTTGTTTTTAGGACAAAAAGTTAGGTTCAATGTTAATTATGGCATAAGAACCCCTGGACTGCATTATCAAAGTATGAAGACTGTCAATATGTATGAAGCACTGTGACATTAAGTAAACATTTCCCAGTACATCTGTTATCTTACTTCTCTTTCTTTTTGGAATAATGTAATAATCAGCAAGGTAGGCACCTGTCCATGCTGGTAAGGTTTGCAAAGGGAAAGAATTCACTTTTTAATTTAAATTTGAGGGAAAATAGTTAAATAAAATGAACAACTACAATTAGATATAAAATAAATAATACACAAAGTGTACATTAATTATAGACTACAGTTACCCTGTATCGGCCAAATTTTGGCTAAATCGCTTTGCAAAGCAGGCCCTATATTCTGATCAGGATTTTGGTCCTTGGCAGATAGTAATCTTTCTTTCTCCGCAGCTCATTGACAAATTCTGTATTTCCATCAATTCCAAAATTGTTACTGTTTCCTGCTCTATCAGTTAGCTCTCTTCTCAGTTTGAAATGTATATAGGCAGACATCCTGGAGCTTCAGGAGAAAGCAAGGGTGACTCAACCACGTCCCAGTCCAGGTGCCCTGGAGAGTGGTGGAGAGAAGTTCTCAATCATGCCTGTGGATATTGCAGGACCACTCAGAGAAACTCAGGCCAGCCCAGATGTCAAAGAACAAGCTGTTATTAGTATCTGTAGTGATCTTCCCACTAATACAGTTTTTAACCTTTGGCAGTGTATGACTTATCCCAGTTACACGTAAATCATTGCATTTTATAACTGCAGATGGCTTCAGGATTTTTCAACCTTGCCATGCTTTTGGTCTATTCACTATAGAATAGAGAAGAACTCATCTTCTAACAATGAGTTCCAGAGTTTATTTATGCTTGCTGGGAAGAAACATTTAATTAATATTTTGATGGGTTTAAACTATTACCTGATCTCAAAATTATGTATTTTAGACATCTTGCAGTGGTCAGACTATCATTAAAATGGGAAAAGGGTATGTTATCACACAGCAGAGATAACTATTTGGTCTTTCTCCACAAGCAAAACTTAGGATGTCTTGTGGTAACTATGCAGTTTTGAGCTCTATCTACTCTCTCTCTAACCAGCTTTACTGACTGGGTGTGAATCCCTGGGCCTTGGATAAGACTTTAGAAGATTACAAAAACATCACTAGAATAAGAGCAGGATGACTTATTTTTAGCACAGTGTGCAGGTAGCGTGTTTTATTTTGAGATATGATTTACAGGCAGTTTAAGTTTTTTTCTGTGTGACCCAGCTTGATTTTACTCTTATTGCTCTTTAGCAATAATGAAAATTTGGTTTGCGTAATCTTAGCTATATAATCAGCTAAAAGAAGCAATGAATTTCTGTATCTTCTGAAGTTTGCAGATTTTTTTTTTGGCTAGTTGCTATCTGCTGTTAAATCACTTCAAAGCTTTGGAAGGGCAAATATAGGGCTTTTAGGTAGGGCAAATACAGGATGTTTTTAAAAGAATGCTGACTTTACAGAAATATAGCTTGGGTGAAAATTGTGCTGAAGTTGATCAAGGTTCTGTGAATTTATTGGATTAGATTTTGGAATGAGGAGATGGGGCTTTACCTCATGGAGCTTCCCCAAAATGGAAGTTAAAGATTTTTAATCCAAATCAAAAATGAACATGAGTTCTCAATTCTGCCATATTAAGAGAATTCTTTGACAAGGGAAATTTTCTACAACATATATGGCCTTACATTTGACCAATGTCTTATCTATGCATTAGGCAGGAGCCAGCCACTGTCAATCAGCTGGTTTGCACTTTCTTGCTTCTGTGCAAGGCAGCCAGCCGGAATTCAGCAAGATCTGGCTGCTCAGCATCTGACTTGCCCTTGTGTGAGGTAGGCTTGTAGGATTTCAGTTCAGGCTCCAGCTCCTGCTATCTCACTCAGCACTTAAAAGTAGGTTGGGAGGGAGTGCGTTTGGAGAGCAATGACCAAGGGTTGGGAAATCAGTCAGGGATTGATGGGGGAGAGTGGAGGAAGATGTTACTGAGGCTGAGTTTCTCTTTTACAGAATATAAGCATGTTGAGGTCTTGAATTCAAGGTCATACTTACCCTCTTAAAAAAGATGTGTACACACGCAAATAAGTAAAAATCATGGTCTCATTATATTCAGGTAAAACCAGGAATTTTACTTTTATACACTAATTTGAAGCAGCTCTTCTGCTTTCAATGGAGTAACTTTATGTTAATACATCTGAGTTTAGAATTTGACCCTATCAGTATAATGAAATGATCTTCCTGTTGAAGCATGGCAATCAATCATGATCACCTCAAGATTCCTGACTTTCAGTGAGAAAGAAATTGGGCTAGCACTGTGCCTGCAGTGAGAGGGATGCTGTTTTGACTGACCCAATACTGATTTGATCTTTTCAACTTCAGCTTTTATAGTACATTGAAATCTTTGCAGAGTTTCCAGCCTTTGTTTCCTGTTAGTAGTCCTTAGGACAGCTGTTTTATATGCCAACTTAAGGGATAAGAAACCAAATCTAACTTCCTGTGTCTTATCTTTGCCTGTGTTCCACAGAAACTGCGGTCATCATCCTGCAGAAATGCATGCAGGCGGAGTCATTACTTCCTCACTTGAAAGATGAACTACATATTACTGCTTTCTTTTCTTTTCTTCTTCTTCTTACTTTTCAGTTCACATGCACAAATTTGGGTTTGGTCAGTTTGACAACTGGAATTCAGCCTACATGGTAACGTTTACTGCAGATTTGAGTAGAACAGAGTACATATGACAGGCAGTATTCTCATATTACATATATATACCCAAACTTTTTACCTGACTCTGATGCTTAATGCTTTTATAGCCTTTCTGACCAGCCATCACAAGCACCTTGTAATTTTATATATTCCTTTTCCACATAATTCAGGTAATCCTCCATTGCTGCACAAATGTCAACACTTATTGATGAAGGACTCTTACGGGAAAGTGTCTTAAAATGCCACCAGAAAGGGGCTTTCTGTGGAAACAGTTGTGGTGGTTAGCATTTTACCTACCCAGTGGTCCAATTACCTTGTCAATGAGTGAAATACACTCTGAAAAAAGAAGTGGAGACTAATATACACAGCCAATGTCTGGAGATCAATATAGACTTGGATGCATCTCAGATTTATTAGAAGTGTGGATAGCACTATGGATGTAAAAGGAACTTTATAGATAGATAAATAGATGTATCCGTATTTTCAAAACTGATAACCAAGTTTGATCCTAAACGCTTAACAAGAGGCAATTCAAAATGGGTTGATTTTCTAAAGGTGTCAAGGTACCAGACATAAAAGGTTTGGTATCTTTGGGGGATTTCTAATTGGAGGAAGAACCAAAAAAAAAAAGTCAATTTTTATGCCTTAGTAAAGTTCTTAGTCTCAGAAACTTCCACATTATATGTACTATGATGTCAAGAAATAAATTAGAACTATCAGCTGAGGGTAAAGAAAAACAGACCACAGATTGCACAACAGGACTGCTTATTTCTGCTGGACTTGTATTTGTGGTATGGAAAAGAGTCATCTAGTAACGGTGATCACCCTGAGATAAATGAACATGAAAATATTTCGGATGCTGATGTTAATAATACAGTACTGTTATGCTCTGCCTTTCACACTGTCCCTTGGTTTTTATATAGTTCAGCACAACGAAAACACCAGCAAAACAGTATGTTTCGGCTGTCCAGTGTGAAACCACAGTTGACACCTTAGTCAGATACCTTACTGAGGAAAATTGGCCCTGAAGGTTTAGTAAGAATCTCAGAAGATGTTGCTGCTAATTTACACAAGGCAAAACAGCAACAAAATGTCTTCCTTGGGGAAGATGTCCCAATGTTGTCTCAAGACAACAGTAGAGAATCTGCTGTCTTTGAAAAACAGATGTTACGCAGGGAAGATGAAAGACAACTGGGAAAGCTGACCAGACTGAAATATTATGCAGCCATACATGGCTGCAAGATGGAAGTCAAATGCATTTGCTTTTTCTTGCTAATGGAAAAAACTTTACAGTAAACAGGAACGTGATGGAAATGGGTAAGAAGCACAGTTTTCTTGTTCAGTAATTCTGTGTGCTAGGCAGAGCAGACTATTCCACTGCTTGCATTGGGAAAAAGGACAGCAAGGGCAGTTCAGTCACACAAGACTGCTGATTTGTGCAGGGTTGCAAAAATAAAGGCAAGCCTGAAACTGAGCTGGAATTTACATGACTTGAATTCATCTCTAGTTTCAGTCAATAGGGACTGTGCCCTTCTCAGCATCGTTCAGTGGCTAAGCCTGCAGTGATTCCAAGTCAGTGTTATTTTCCTCTCCCTGTCATTTTAGGATTTTGCAACCATAGTTCTGTTTTGTGCTAATGTTCATTAACCCCCCTCTTGGATAATATGAGTTCTCAAAAGGTGAAGCTTGTTATACTTTTAGACATGCCCTATTGATTAACACACTTGTGTACTCTAGGAAGTCTGTTGCATTGCAAAAGTACTGCAGGCTATATAATCTACTTTCTGACTGAATGAGAGAAGTAATGGCTCTCTCTCCCACCCCTCCATTCTCTGGCTTTGTTATTTACCAGACATCTTAAATTTTTCTTAAGGTAAGACTGATGATTGCCCTTAGACCTGGAAAAGTGCAGGATACTGGAAAAAGGCTAGCATGAAGAAAGAGTCAGGAAAATTTGGTACATTTTCACTCTCTAGCACTTTGGGCTTTCAGTTCAACACAGACTATAATTGAGTCAAAACCACTGCAGATCTGTCTCATTCCAAAACAGCTCCTTGCCAACATCTCCATTTGAACCATTAAGCACTGGCTCTGTATTTCTTCCTGATCACTATCATGTTAGCTGGGAGAATTAAACACCCTTCTCCACTCAATTTGACAAACTGCTTGTTCAAAACTACCCCTGGAAATTTTTGCCTAAGACTGTCCTCTCTTGCCCTAGTAGGAAAGTAGCTGTCTTATGTCTTTATCTTTCAACATGCAACCTCTGCTATTTCTCTGCAAAACTAGAATCCTTACCCATAGTTTTTTGGGGTTTTTTTTGTGGAATTATATCACAAAGTAAAAGTTATTCACAGTATGCTAAAAAAACCCCAAAATCAAGTATGATTTTGTATGGCATGCTTGGAAATATTCAGTTTTTCTGAATCATTAGAGAGTACTGGCTTTTGGTTTGGTTTGGTTTGTTTTTTTCTACAGGTCCTAGCAGGAAGTGTCCAGCGTATTAGCTACTCTGTGTTGCTGTTGGGGTAGGTAATGGATGCATTTCAAATCCTCCTAAGTGGTTGAGGTGGCTGTCATCCCATCTGCCCCACCCTCCCTGATCATTTTCACACTGAAAGCAGCAAGGTACTATATTGTTACTGTCCTAAAGGTTGCCAGTCCCTGTGTGTAATGTTACCTTGTGCTGTGTAAAGGCGCTATAGAACAAATCGAAGTGCTTGCCAGCTTGTCATCCTCACTCAAATGCTATTTTGTATGCTGCTTATTGCAGCAATGAGAGAAAGTTTTGACCTTTCATTGAGAAGAGAGAAAACCATACTGTCCTGGGTTCAGTAGTAGCAGTCATTTTTCTCCTTCTTAGTAGCTGGTGCAGTGCTGTGCCATGACACACACCCAAATTTGAGGGTTGTTCCTACTGTTGCTTGCAGCAGCTGTAGCACCAGCAGAGTTCCCTCTGCGGGCATCTCAGAAATGGTTTGCACTGTGCCTTTGCTCTTTCAGAGGAAACACTGAAAGAGTTTCACTGATCTCCAAACAGTTGTGCAAAACTTTTTGCCATTACTGTACTTATTAGGATGTGTTAGGAAGTCAGGTAGGCTTTGCCATGTAAGTGTGAAAAGAGCAGCCAAACTAGATGCCAGTGACTGAAGACGTGTAGTTGCTCCAAATCTACCCAGATGTACCCTGGAGTGGGTGTCCAGAAGCTTTTTGAAAATCCTACTGAACCATCATGTATCTGTTTAGGAAGTGGAAGACCATTAAGATTCTGACACCAGATATACACAACTTCTCTTAGCTGGCTTAAAGTGAAGTTGGTTTACAGACGAAGTAACATCTTTCCATTGAGGTTAACTGTAAAAATTTTGATAACTTACCAAGTATCCAAGTATAGTTACCAGTTTTGATAACCATAGTCCCTCAAATTTCTTGATTTCAAAACTGTTTTGATTACCTGGTCTTAATTTTGTGTGTGATGGAGACTACGAGCACTCCTTTCAGGGAATCCTATTTAATGCTAAACCAAAGGATTACTGCAGCTGTAACTGCATGTAGACAAGACCTTGCCCAATACAAGATGATTGGCACCCTTGTCTGTGCTGATGTTGACTGTTGCGGTATGTGTTACAGCAGTGACATCACAGCTGACCTCATTGAAATGTTAAGCTTAGCTTTCTCTAATTTATGCACAAGGAAGTCACTTAAACCAAAAGCAAACTTAAGTCAATTCTATCTGGTCAGTGTCCAGAACTGTGACAAATGCAAAGAACAGGCATTGCTTGTTCTTTCAGACAGGCAGGATTTCTGGAGCTCTTTTCTAATCAGCCTAGCTATCTTTCTGGTATAATGTGGCCTCAAAATGCAAGGCAAAAAGTGGGCCTTGGGCTTCTGGTATCTGAATACAAGTGTTTCTCCTTAATAGCATACAATACATGAAAGAAAGCATCAGGAAGGAAATATACCCCATAGCATCATTCTCAAGGGAAGATATACGTCCACAAAATGAAAATAAATGAGTTGGTATTATGATAGTCTAATACTGTGATGTTATGTACAACAGATGCATTTTTCTGCTAAGGGTTTAATCCCTTCAGGCCCATTAAGCAAGGGGAAAAATTTAGAAGGGATGCTGTTAAAAGAAGACATTAATGCACCTTTAAAAGAAAGGAGTTGGAGCACAAATCACAGGAGAAATACAGTACAAAATAGCGAATGAAATATTTATACTTTCCACTGAAGCTGAGTTTATGTACTTGAGGGAGAAGCCGTGATGAGATGGGTCTTCCCCTTTGTTCTGTATCTATTTTTCCAATTGATCAGACACTGCTGTTGGTTTCACAATCACTCTGAGGTTGATTAGATTAGAAATCATAGGCCTACCTGCTCAGCATGGCCGATGACACAGAAAGTTTGGATGTATTCTAAGCATGGTCCGGAAAAGGACAACAAAGCTGCCGAAGGGTCTGCAGCACAAGTCTGGTGATGATCGGCTGAAGGAACTGGGGTCGTTTAGTTGAAGAAGAGAAGGCTCATGGGGGACCTTATCGCTTTCTACAGCTACTTGAAAGCAGGTTGTAGTGAGCTGAGGTTGGTCTCTTCCAAAGTAACAAGCGATGGGACAAGAGGTAATGGCCTCAAGCTGCAGCAGGAGAGGTTTAGATTGTATATTAGGAAACATTTCTTCACAGAGAAGCTGATCAGGCATCAGAACAGGCTGCCCAGGGCAGTGGTGGTATCACCATCACTGGAAGTGTTCAAAAACTGTGTAGATGAGGCCCTTAGTGACATGGTTTAGTGGTGGACTTGGCAGTCCTGGGGTAATGGTTGGACTTGATGATCTTAAAGGTCTTTTCCAACCTAGTTGATTCTATGATTCATGTAGTTTAGGTAAAGGAGATTTCTTTTAGTGTGCTTCAAGACACATAGAGGTTCTTCAGAATTTAGTGGGACTTGATAAACTTTCCTGTCTTATTCTAAACAGAGGGAGTTAATACATGATATAACACTTGTATATGTTCATATGAAATCTTACTTAAGGACCAAATATGTAGCTAGAATAATTTGCCATAGGTTCACTGCCTTACCCAGAGCCCGTAACTCTCACATTTATGTACTATTACTTTTAGTTATATTTATTCAACATGAAGAAAAACTGCATAATAAAAAACCTATGAAAGCTTTTTGGGGAAGACTTTCCTAAGCAGCTAGAAAATGCCTGCCTTGAGAGTAGATTGGACTTTGTGCCTTTTAGAACCCTCTCTTTTGACTTTGACACTGAGATTGCTTATACAGGACTATTCTCCTTTTAAAACAATTATTGATGGTTGCTAGAAGAACATTATTTATTTTCAAATAGCTTCTAAAAGAAGAGAAAAATTCAAAAGCAGTTTTGTGCCTTGTATTCTGCAAATTCTCATGTTTTGTCTGCACACCTCATTTCTTTCTGGAGGGTCTCTTCCAAACACCTCCCTCCTTTAGTCTCAGCTACCTCAGACAGGTAGCTACTGTCATTCAGCTACCTATATCCCTCGCCTGTAGACAACTACAGCAGTTGTCTAAATGGAAAAAGTGAAGAAAATGTTCTATTTGGTGTTTGGTGGTTTGTTTTTTTTAACCTTAATTTACTTCAATTTGTAAATTTGATATTTGATATAAATGTCAAAATAATCTTGGTGAGCTGTCCCTCTTGTGTTTTTAAGCTCACAGTTTTATCATCTGATACAATGCCTTCACCTGTCTAAAAAGGTACAAATTTTCACTAAACCACACAGATCTCTTCAGCATTTCCATTACCTCTTTTGTACAGAATTTTTAATACTTTTGGGCTTGTTTTGGGTTTGGTTTTTTTTGGTTTGGTTTTTTTTTTTTTTTTCATTTTTTTTTAGTTTTATATTGGTAAACAGATTTAGATTTTTTTGATATTTAGATAAATCGGAAGGTGCAAGGCATATTTCATAATCTCTGAAATGAGTAAACTAATTGTCCTCAAATAATTTGACAAGGAGCAGCAGTAACATGCTTTGTGCATGCCTGTTTCTTAAGTATATATAAGTGTAAAAGTCTAAGCTAGATTGGACATTAGAGAAGACAATTTGCACAGAAAGTCTTAAAATTGGAGCCCTCAGGAATGGTTTGGGAATATGATCCAGGGTCCACTGAATAACATTGTTATTTGTAGCGTCAAATCAAGAGCATATGTAACAATGAAAACCATTCCTTGTCACATCTAATCTTTCTTTGTTTTGCTGCATTAATGAGTAATCGATATACAAAGAAAGGAAATGTAGTAATTCCCCCTTGAAAAGGTCTTCTGCTTTGTATTTCAATAATATTTGATGCTTATAGAATCATAGGATAGTTAGGGTTGGAGAGTATAAGAGGTATAAAAAAAGTATAGAGAAGCTATAGAGCCTTTTTGTTCCCCAAAATGTGTTTAAGATGTGAACTTATTTAATCCATCCATGTTAATTTATTTAATTCACCCAACACTTCACTGAGACTGGTAGTTATATACTACTATTCCTGTCTGAGAGGGAGAAGTGGGTGGGTGACTTAGGGTTGCTTCATTAACTTTTTTGTGAAGAGGAAAAAGGGGCACAGTTGGATCCCATTTTAGAACTAAGGATTTCCTGATTTTCAGTCTTCTGTTTACACAACCGCATTGTGCTGCTCTGACTTGAACTAAGTATGCCCTGACTTAGGGGACAGAGGTGTTGTAGATGTAATCAAGATGTCCAAGTCTGCGTATCTCCAATAGGCACACTGGTACTTTGTTAGATGTTACATGAAGCTTTCTGAAAATCACTTGGTGTTGTCCAAATGGATCTCACTGCCATGGATCCATTGCCTACTAGTTATTTTAGGACACTGTATTTTCTGCATAAGTTTAAATCAAAATGTAAACAAAATAAGTTTAAATTGTAGTAAGATACAACGTCGTAAGATATCGAGCTTTCCTTTCTTTTACTGTATTGAACTGAAATGTGCTTTGAGACATTTGCAAATACTGCATTGTAAGGACAAGGTAGCATTTTCTTGTTTACTTCTTTGAACTTCTTCTTTCCCGATATTAAGGATGCTTTTTCAGGGTGGAACACAGGGAATTTATTGTGTAACACCTGTTAACAAAAGAGGGACTTGATTAATTTCCCACTCATGGTGCTGAGAATGTTCCCCTTTGTTGTCATTTTCTCAGGGTTATTACTCATTACCCTTATTCATTCTGCTTTGATAGAGGTAAATAGCTTTTAATTCCTCCTGCCCCCAAACCTTCTTAAAGTTTCCTTTGACAGCTTGTTGTAATTATGCCCCTCATTGAAGACACAGTCATTATTCTCTGTTGCCCTGAACAAGATTATTTAAGGCTCATTTTGGATTTACTCTGTGCATGTATGTTAAATGTATTTCACTGAAAAATAGAAAATAGCAATATAGGGGGAGTGTGAGACAGGGGTAAATGTGACACTGATCACAGCTTGTATGTAGTTGGAGGTATTTCAGTGAACATGAGCAATGCCCTTGTCATTACACTGCAACACAAAAAAAAAAGGGGGGTGGAGGGGAAATGAATGCAAAAAGGATACAAGTAAGAAACTATCCAAGCTTGCTGTAAACTCTGTTATTGAGTAATTGTTACATACAGTTTACTGTTGAGGTGTCACTGCATTCTCAGATTTCGTAAAATATGAGCTAATTTTTTTGTTGTTTTGCTATATCAGTAGTCTTCTTTTGGAAGGTATCTGTTGGCATTATGAATGTTATTCATAATGTTATAATATTGCAATACAACATTAGTACATCCTCATTTTCTCCATTTACCTCCCCAGACATGACTTACTCGCCAAAATTAACAAGTTCTTGGGAGTGTCAGGATTCTTGCTTTGCTGCCACAGGCCTTATTGTTACTGAGACACCCCAGTGCTGAGGCATTTAACAAATAGCTCAGACCATTCCTGAGAGGCAAGGAAAGAGGGCACTGGTTCTTTATTTCATGTCTTCTTTCCTTTCCCTTACAAAAGAGTACTGCTTGGTAAGGTTCTGTTCCTAATTGCTAAAGCTGTTTATTCTCTGACAGACCAGGCAGCAGAGGTAGTTCCAGAAACACACCTTTCTCCTTAAATGAACTTGAATTCACTTGAGTAACTGTAATGCACTGGGGTTCCCTTCCACAAAAAACAAACCAACAACAAAAAAAACCCCAAAACCCAAACAAAAACTGATACAGTAGTTATGTACTTGCCTTTTCAAGTGTATGTTAGTGATCGCATTTGAAATCATATATGAGAGGTACAGACAATAAACACAGACTTAGAAAATGTACTTGAATAATTTGCTCACTCCTGATATTTTTTCCTTCATCCAAGCCATAGAGAGTCAACAACTGTGTAAAGATGTATGTTGGAAGAAATCGTTGTTGTAAAGAAAGAGGCTGAACAAGTCTCGACAAACAAAACTGAGAGTACTCTGGTGGTCTAACTTTAACCACAGTTCATGTTTGCTGGCTAGTCCCAGGGTCCACGGTGTATTCCACTTGCTGCTCATCTGGTGTAGACCTGATGTGAGCAGCAGTTGTTTATGTGGGATTTCTGGGTGTCTGCAGCAGAGGCTGCCAGAGCACCAACAACCCCCCTGAAGCAGCAAGGGAGTAGCTTAAACCACACATGGTGAAATACCACCCTAGCTAGCAGATTTGGCAGATCTGCATTTGCTCCAGGTCCGCCCTTCCTTTAGAAGTTTACTTGTGAACTGTACAGTTACATGCACTGTGTGTGTTGAGATGTGTAACTTCCACATGTACGTGGAATCTGTGATTTACGGTAGGGTCTATGTGAGTAATTACAACTGTTGTGCATGTGCACAGATTTTTACAGGATGTTTCCAAGTATTTTGAAGGAAAAGGACACAGCCAGTGCATATTTCAAAGATATCATCATCTGTACGTGTGTGTCTTCTTGCTTTCTACAGTCTGAGTTCATATAATTGGGAACAATCCCAGTCTGAGAAAGAAAATGAGAGATAGTGCAAATAATGCAGACTCCTTTTTATTGTAATGGTGAGTGTATGCCAAATTCAAATGTGCACACAGATGCCACTGAAACTGAGATAGATCCAAACCTATCTCATGCTTTTAGCCTAGCAAACACTTTCTCTTTTCCCTAGAGAACATGAAATCCCTCACTGAATATGAGAGATTGTACCTTAAAAATTATTTCAAGTGATTATATTTATAGGCTGTTTATGAGGCTCATTACTATGTACATGAGCACATAAATGAAATTAGCCTCGCAAGAGGCATTTATCCAAGGACACACAGGATGTCTGCAGCAGAGCCAGGAACCAGAAGATATCTTCCAAGTTTGGTCCAATATCTTAACTACAGTATTATTTTTGCTTGCTTGAGTCCCACTGTACCCCATTGGCGACCAGAAATCTTCCAGCAGAGAACTCTGCTCTATCTTTCTAAACAAGATCATGTGTGGCTTCTGTGTTCATCCCCATTATACTAAGATATCTGAACAAGAATATGTGCCTGTGTCATCAGTCAACATCACTACTTCTAGATGACTATTAGCAAATAGCAAAAGAAAAAAAAGGTGTCTGTAAAGTAAGATGTTACGGATCTTTTTTAAAAAGTATCTCATGCTTCCGCTACAAAGAAATATCCTATTCAGAGAAATCCATTACCCGATTTAATGTGGAGGGGATAATCTACTGTGGATGATAATCCTTTGGAGTCTATTTTAGCTCCCTATTTCATAAAATTATTTCTTCATTCTTTGATAACTTTACAATTCACTATCATTAATTTTATGTATAGAAAAGGATTGATGGAACTGCTTATTGATAAGGTCTCCCATCCTTTCACATTAAAAAACTTTCTTTTCAGTTGCTATAAGCATAGGATTAAGTTTACTGAGCAGGAAGATTGAGATTAGCATGAGGGTCTAAGACTTGGAGCAGTACTCACCTGCCAAAGCTCAACAGGTCTCTCTGCTGCCAGGATATCCGTGGGGCTCTCTGCTCCAGTTCAGTATGCTGACCCCACAGGGGAGGACAGGAAGATCTTTTTGCTACTGATTCCTCTGTCAGCTTTGTGGCCGAGGCCTATTTGAGAAGGAGATGCAGGCTTTAATGTTGTGGAGGAGCCATGGCAGAGATGGCTTACCTGAAGACCCCTGTTTACATACAAGTTGGGACCAATAAGCATATGTCTTCTAATGGAAGCCTGGGCTTTGAGCAGGACTGTGCTATATGATGCACAATATTCTGAAAATGTAGTCCCTTCCTTAAAACATACACAAAACCCCAGTGGTGACTTCTCAGTTAATTTTGGACATGCCCCAGTTGCCTACCTGTTAACTAGAGATGAACATAGTTTTCTATCCTCTCAGGTGTTAGGGAGATAAATTTACACGTGTTATAAAGCATGCTGTCACTGTAGTGAGAAACACCTGCTTGAAAGTCTATGCAAACATTAATAATTCTGTCTTCAGAGCAGAGTTGGAATGCTGTACGATAAATATAGTATGGCATTAAAAAGTGATGAGAAAAAATAGGAAATATTTTGTCGTGTGGTTAGCAATGACCATCCAACACTGAGAACAAGGCCCTCACATTAGAATTAGATACAATTCTGCAGATTTTATTCTAATGATAATGCTCAAGGGAGTAGTTAAGGTGGAATAAGCAGTCTCAATTCTGGTACTCCGGAAATTTTAGCTGTTTACTTTGCAGCTTTTCTCTTAATATACTTTCTGTTGTGTTATATAAAGCAACTAAGGTAGAAATTTACAAGCTCTATCAAGCTAATGTAGAAATCTTAGTATCATATTCCAGAAATCCTAGGCTTGGTATGGCACCTCTTCCCTGTCCAAAAGGCACCGGTATTCATGCTGGCAGATGTGCAACAACCACCAGCAGTAATGAGGAGACCAGTGCTGGGGACTGAGCACTGAAGGTATGCTGGAACCACATACGATCAGGGCCACAGGTGTTTTGGCTCCTAGGGGAGCTGGAGCAAGTGGCAGGGTGTGCAGCTTGCAAAGTCTGCTGCTGGAAGTGGTTTTTAATAGTTGATTCAGGAAATGGTTGCGATCTGTAAGAGCGAGTTCTGCGGAACCGAGTCAAAATGCTTCCAGATAGTCCTGTGGGGACCAAAGCATGCAGTGGCACTGTGTCATATACCAGCCTACTTGGATCATGGGTTACATGTGTGTAAGTGTTTGTATATAGAAAGACATCCATTATTTCAGTTCAGGTCTTTTTCAAAGCAGCGTGTTGGAATTTAGAGTCTGTCTTCATTCATCTTTGTAGGAGTTACACTAGTAAGTATCCATATATGACCTTGATTTTTCTTTTTGCCTTGCTGGTTAGTGCTGTTACAAGGCTAGCTCTTGAATTAGGTGTTACTGTGTTTCCTTCATGCAAGGAGGTGACAACTAAATTATTGTGTAAAATTAGAGATACAAATACTCCGAAGTTCATATACTGCTTTTTGTATTGCCGAAGAACAAGCGAAAGACTTGCTGTGACAGTGAGAGCATGGGATCTCTGTCACCTTTCCCTTACAGCCGTGAACTTAATAATAGAAAAGACCAATTCAGAGAGGCATGCAGGGTCTTTCATTTGCCCTATCGTTCTTCACTACTGTTTCCTCCTACTTGATCTCTCACTTTACACCTAAGACATGTTTCTCTTGCTGTTTGAAGAGTGCTGAGAAAAGATTGGCTCTTATCTAATATTATTTAGTGTTAACTCCCCTTTCTGCTCAGACTGCAATGACTGCTTCAGGGTCATTCGGCTGGAAATGAGAATGTGTGCTCCACAGGTAGTCGAGCCACTGAGCTGCTCCCCCAAAGTGTCTGCTCTTTACTGCAAACAGTTTTTTCCTTTATTGCAAACAGAAATCTCAGCTGCCAAGAGAACCACCTGCGTATAAGCATGCAGGTAGTGTAGGGATAGTTGCTACACAGTACACATTAGGATTCCAGTGTGAATGATGCAGACGTTTAGGGACTTGCAGTGGCTTTAAGGTGACCCAGAGCTGCAAGAGTGACATGAGTTGGGACAGTCCTATGGGGCATTTATTAATATTATGATACTTTGGGAACAAGAGCTAAGAACTTGCTAAGAGCTGACATTTGCAGCTAAAATATAGAATGCCTGAAGAAATGCAAAAGCAAGCCTGATGAATGTTGGCTTTTCCTAGCAGTAACTTGAGATATGATGATAGTCTGTAAGCATCAATGCCTCTTTCCAATTAAAAAAATGTGCCTAGTACCATGTCTGAGCAGGGGTCCAGCAGCAAAGGACAGCAAGTACAACTAAAGTAATTGGCATGGTGTCAGATGAAAAGGAATCAAGAAAATGGTTGGTGCCATGCTCTTGGCCACAACCCTAACTGAATCATTAACTTATCTAATTGTGTCCTGAAGCCTCATTGGCTTGGGTTTGGTTGTTAGGCCAATGGGAGAAACAAACTGCAGAATCAAGAAATTGTGACAGAACTGTCGTAAATACAGAGGCTTTAAAGCAGAGGAACCAAGCCTGAAAGCTTGTAACATGATCCCAGCTGTGGAGGTAATAGTTATGAATGCAAAAGAGGAAACAACTAAATGCATCCTTCACTATCTCCTGGCTGTTGCTCAATGTGGTCATCACTCACGTCTTCTAGTACACAGTGCTAAAATTTGTTTGAAAGAGATCAAGGAAATACGAAGACTGCAGATGGTGTCTGGAGATTGTTATATATCATTACAAAGGCAAAAACAATGTTAAAAAAGCATTAAGGTTGCAAAGGCAAGTGTTCAAAAGGTGTAAAATTACAGAGTAATGGTTGTCTCTGCAGTTGTAATGGGCTTCTCTGTGAATATTCATTATCTTTTTATTATTCATTATAATTATCCCATTACTCATTAACCTTAAATGTGGGATCACATGGAATTTTCCCTCTTGTTCTTTTAATTTAACGTATGTGGGAAAAAGATTTTAGCTTTTTAAAAAAACAACCTGAAAATACCATCCCATGGCATATTGACAAATGGATTGTCAGCAAGGTTGAAATCTTTCTATTTATCGTAGAGACATGGAGAGTCTGGCAGCATTAGATTTTAATTTTCTATGTGGACTAGTGCTAGAAGGAGCTGGATCGCTTTGCAGCTGGGTGTAGATGATTTTTGTTGACAACCGAGGAGTGGTTAACATCAAGAATTTGGGGTTAATGACCAGGATCCAGAGGGGAAGGACTATTCTCTTCTTTCCTCATACACATCTCTGCCCCCTTCCATGCTCACCCATTTTGGCTCCTCTCTTGTCCCATGTAGCCCCCTGAATCAATTTGGTTCTTAAATACCTGGTTGCCATAGCTGCTGCTTTTTCATTCTTGATTTTAGTCAATTCTTAATCTCACATCCCATTTTGCACAGGTATTTCCAGCTCCCTATTTGATTCCTCTCCACTTTATACTGTAATGCTCACTCACCCTGGGCTACTTTTAGAACACCGGTGCCTTGATATATTGTCCTTATCTCCCCCTATAACCTAGGAATATCTCACTTTTACTCTTCAGACTTCTTTTGTGGTCCCTCCTCCACAGCTCCTCATCTAAGAGAGTGATGGGCAACACCCCAATGGCACAGCAGTATTGTAATTGCAAAAATAATGCAATTAACCCCACATTACTATTAGACTTAGGTGCCAGCAACTATCATATCTGAGATCCTTGCCTTCTGCTGCACTGCTTAGGTGAGACCAGAACGGCTTTGTGCAGCTCCTGTGTCTGTGTGCACAATTCCCCATAGGTAAGAGGGAGGTTGGTGCCATTCCCTAGCCATCTGCAGAGGTCTATGGGAGCGGAGAGGGAAGTGGGTATAGAAACTCCAGGGAAGTATTTAGTGAGCATGTAGGGACTATGCGATTTCAAACATCTCTCATGCGTCCAAATCTGGAATGTTTTCACAAGGAAGGCAAAAGGCATATCTAGCAGTAAGAGTCACCCATTTGGCCGAATTTCAGGTCCGTCTTCCACATTTAGTAAGAAAGCTCGCCTTCATTTGGGCTCCTTCCAGCCACTATGCAAGAGAAGCAGCTGGATGAGCTTGGACATTTTTGCCTATGTTGGGCACACTTTATTCCAATACAGGAAAACAACCTTGTAGCTTTCTTGAGAAACAAGAAGAGGACAAACACTTTGACTGAAACTTGTCACCATGAATTCAAAGGGAAGATGTGATTTGCAGGATGGAAATACTCAGCTGAAATGGCAGAGACCTGATAAACCTATAGTTCACTCAAATGGAGATCTGATATAATGGAAATGTCAAACCCCCACAGAGACAGAATGCTACTGGCCCTTCTGAGAAAACATTCAAATAAGATGAATAGCACAAAGAAATATCTATTGCTAAAGTACAACTCTCACATTAAATGAAATTATGGTTTTGGGCTTTTTTCTCCTACAACCTCTTCACAGTACAGAAACATCTACCTTTTCTTGGTGGGAAGGTACCAAATGGCCAAACCTTAAATTATCTGCAAGCTGAATTTGCATTGGTATTTCAGCTGGAAAACTGTATCAAAGAATTCATCTTTCACTCCTACTTGTTTGTAGTGTTTTCTCCTTGTCATTCTTACCCTCTTGTATGTGAGGTGAGAAATCTTCGGCAAAGACTGTTTCTGTGTTTTTAAGCTGATACATTCTGCTGCCATAGGATCCTGAAAAGACAAGTGTGTTGATGGCAGGGGTGTTCAACTTGCAATTGTGAGGGGAACAGCTGTGTGTATCTATACCAAGCAGAAACTTCTTTAAATCCCTTTATTGAAAAGAAGTCAGTAAGAGGTGAGATTGATTGGATCCTCAGTTTATGAGACCCAATTCTTCTCCTATTAATGAACTTAATATCCTCACCTTCTACCATGTTTCAAGCTCCCTAACTCTGCCCACGACCCTGCTGAAGCACCTTGGCTGACAGGAATTTAGATGTTTATGGCACACGCTGCTTTCTCCTCAAATCTAGTAGAATGGATTTCCAAGTTAAAAAGAATAGCTTACTGGTGTCTTCTTCCCCTTCCTCCCCTTGAATATTTTGGTTCTACATTCAAAGAAATGTAATGTAAGAAAGAAAATATCAGCAGAGCCTAAAGCATCTGTGACTGAGGAATCAGGGCAACAAAAAAAAAAAGGAATGGAGAAAAGGTTAAGAAAAGGAAAGTACTTGTGCTGGCATGACAGGGGTTAGGTGGGGACAGGAATGAAGAGGAGACAAAATGAATGAAGGATTACAGAGTAAAAACGATTTGGGAATAGGATGTTGTGAGAGGTGAATAGGGTAGAACAATAGAGAAGAGCGTTTTCTGAATGTGAATAGAAATCATTATAAAGTTTCCACCATCTCCTAATAAAAATACAGTAGCCTTGAGTCCCTATCCTTTATTAAAAACTCCAGCTGGAATATATAAAAGATGACAGGCAAATTATTCTCAAAACAGATAACTTCTAGATGAAGGAGAATGTAGAGTTTTGATGAGATTTTTTTTGAAGGCAAAAGATATTTGACGAACAAGACTGAAGAAAAGAGGCACCGCGGATGGGAGGAAGGAGAAGAAAAAAAATAGTAGAAGAAAAAAAAAGCGAAGATTTGAGCTATAATTAGAAATTACCTGTTTGCAGGAAATAAATTATCTCTTACCCAAAGAATTTCTGTAGTGCAGGAAAGTGGCAGTCCTAACTCTGTTTTTGTTAGATGTCAAGTATCACCTTCTCTTTAGCTCTGGAAAGTTGACAAGTATAGGATTGGGAGTTTAAACATTTCTGCAGAGTGCTCTGTTCAGAATGGGTTTGGTACTGTTTAATGGACAATGAGCTATACTGCAGCTGACAAAATACAGATTTCCTGAACCAAATATATTCAGTTCAATACATTTTCTTTGGTTATGATGGACAGTAATCTGGCGTGACATAAGGTTTGATTTTGCACGGCAGGTTGCATTGGTTCTGTGGCAAATGGAAGCTGTCCATTACAAAAAATGCTATTATTCCTATAAAGGGCTAAACTGATTTGAAAAAAGGAGAACTGGCTCAAGCCTCCAGCTTACCTGCACGTGGAACTTTTTACCCAATTCCCAGTGCTATACTTCTCCGTTTGCTATGCATTTTCTCCCTATCTGGCTGAGACAGAATTTGAGAGCTGGAAATTCCCCCTCTGTTGGGTATCGTTACGCACAATCTTTTGATTCCATATTTAGTGGACACTTATAATTTTTCTTGTAATGTCACAGGGAAGCTTTACTTGCTGATAACAAGGCACTAGAGGTCTTAGTAAGTGTTTTTATGAGCTTTCCACTTCACTTTCTGATTGTGTTTAGGTGAGAAGGAGAAGAATAGCATTTTGTTATGGCCAAAGATTGCAGTTTCTCATAACCTGTGTTTTTTCTTTATTTATATAATACTTTGGTCTGAATAGACTCTGAGTTACTGTAGGGCTTACTGGGGCAAGCTTAAGTGCAGATTGCTTTTCCAAGGCATGAATTTCAATTAAAACCAGACAACTGACGAACATATTTCCTAGAAACTGATTTAAATAGTGGTATTTCATCTGTGTAACTCCTAAACAATATTTTCCTACATGTGTAGAGGGAAAAAAAAGAGAATTTTTGCTTCAGATATTTTGGAAAACATGTTAGAGACTTCTTTAGACTTCGATTTGTCCTTTTTGAAGGGGACCACATATAGAAATTTTTATTACAGCTGGGTCAAGGTGAAATTTGTATGAAAAGAAAAATAAAAAAAATTTGAACTAAATTGAAAAAAGGGTCATATTTCATCAAAACCATAAAATTTTCAATAGTCATAGTGTCAAAATATTTCTACAAACAATTTTGAATGAAGTTTTGGACTAAATTGCAAGGGGAGACCCATAATTATGCTGCATTTTAGAAGGGGGGTTATTAGCAGATGTAATAGAAATTATTAGCAAAGGCTCCTTCAGGCCTTATTTACAGCCAGCATTAGATCAAGAGTTATTTAGTGGGCAAACAAGCCTGCCAGATATGAAAGAGGCAAGAAGAAATGTGTCTTGGCATGCTGGGGAGGATAAGTATGGAGAAAGCAGCAAGTAGTATATTTGATAGTGATGGAATGTAGCCTGAAATGACCCTCTGTTCTTGCCTATTGTTAACTTTTTCCCATACAAAAAAATGCCACAGCCTGTGAGTTCTCTTAACAGTGGCTGTCTGGACAGTGAAAGAACAAGCTGTTTACATACATTATTACAAATTTTTGATGATGTGTTGTTTTGGTGCCCTACCAAAATGAAGGTTCCCCTGTGGTACTGTAAAAACACAGAGATTGCTCTCAGTACAGAGAGATTCCAGTCGAAGCTTGTGAGACAGACAAAAGGGAGGGAGAAGAAGTGGTTTGTCCAAGGTCATGGTGTAGGTACCAGCAGGAAAACAGGACCCAAACTTCAACTCTTTCTGGGTTTAGGTAAATAAGGGCATTTAATAGCGTGGTTGCTCCCCCAGCTAAGAGTGCCCACATAAGGTGTTATGTGGGCACAACTGAAGCTGTCGAGGATGCTAGTGCAGTTACCCAAGTTTCCCAAGCAGATGAGCCTCTGCTCCTGGGCTTTAACTATGATAACCCCATTCAAAGAGACCTTCTGCCAAGGAGTGTTGTTGGAAATTTAGCAAGAGGAAGGAAAGAAAAAACAAAACAAAACAGCCCTCACTTCAATTAGAGGAAAAGATAATTCCTTTCAAGTTGAGAGGCTCGACTCCTGCTGGCCTTTGTTCTTAAGCTTACCCTTGCTGTAATTTCACAGAGCAACTTGAATAATGCCAGTTTGTTCTGTGATTACTCTCAGCTGGAGCACAAAATTAATATCTCACTAAGTAATTCAGTACATGATGGGTGAACATTTAGTTAAACATGCCCTAAAATGCTAGGATTTTCCATGTTCACTGGTTCAGTGACAATTAATTGCCTGTGTTCATATGTGTTTATGAGTCTCAGTAAACAGGCAGCATATTTACGTCTCCCCATTACCTTCAGAAATAAACTTCCTTAAGAAAAAAAATCTCATGTTCCCTGATTACAATCTGATTTTAAGTAAACAGAGGGGTGGGGAAGGTGGCTAGTAAGCAGGACTTTGGAAGGAGGGAGGAAAGGTAGGAAGTGGAGAATTTTATCCCTCTGAAATCATACCACATCTAATGCTGGTAGTATTAAATTAATATGCTGTGAGAGTGAAATGGCCTTGGTTAGTCCTCTTACTGTTTGGGGGTTTGTTTGCCATTTTTATCCTAAGAGTTTACACTCAAGACAAGAAGCAATATTTACTAACTGCTGCTATAGAAAATACCACTTTTGAAAGGCATGTTTTCTAACCTGCGTACAATCCTGGTGTTTTCTGAAAGCCCTAAATTATTGATGTGCGATCCTATTTGAGGATACACTAGTGATATGCTACAGTCAATGTTCCTCTCCATTTCTTCATGTTACATTTCTCTGCCATCCCATCACTTTATCTCCCCATGAATCTCCTCCAGATCTGAAAGGAAGTACCAGTCCTTTTCTTTGTCAGTTGTATTTGCTTTGGCTTTTACCATGCAATGAGTATTTGTGAGGAGAGAGGAACCCACCATTCTTTGCGACAATTGGGGCATCATCCGTTTACTGGTCATGTTACTTAATTCTCTTCCACATCACAGAATCAATTAACACTTGCAAAGGGTTCTGAGATGGGTAGGAAACAGATTGTAGACAAAAGAGTAAGCTAAGATAATTTACTTAGGTCGTATCCATTAGCATCTGCAGAAAGAGGACTTTAACACATAGTTGGTTCCTAGTTTCATTTGCTAATGCAAGAGGTTATATTAGATGGAAAACACAAACAATTTGGTATCAGTGAATGTTCACTGCTGTTCACTTTCCCCCAAAATTTTTCACTCTGCTGCTGTCTGAAGATTTCCTTTAAGATTGGGCATTTAGGTAAAAGTAGACCAATGGAGATACCTGAACTACAGTATTAAGACAGAAGATGATAAAGTGAAAAATAGTAAAATCTAATGTTAGATAAATGCCAAGCCTTTACTGTTGTCCCACATCTCGTACATTAAGTCTTTCAGATTTACTCTGGGCCACCTGCAGCTCTGCCTAATTCTGGACTTTGTGGTGCTTTGATGGTTAGTGCTGAAGAGTGGAGAGCAAACCTCGCTCTCCACTGCTGGCAAGGGAGGCGTGCATGTGCAGCGAAAGCCATCCTCAGTGGTGTTCAGTCTCTTGTGAGAGGGCATGTGAAGATGGTGGCATCCCCTGCCGCAGAGAGATTTCATTGATCCCAGACACTTAATGCTGCTGTTGTTAAGCAAAGTGTTTGATTGGGTTTTTTTTGTGTATGTGTGTCTTTTTTCCCCACCTCCTCCTCTATTATCACATGCTGCACTGATGGTTGCACCAGGATATAGCACTTGTTAGAAATTCAGTTAGCTATCCTTTGGCAAATCAGCTTCATAAATGAACTATTAACTAGCAAGATTCAGTGTTCATCAATATAGTTTCAAGGTACTTGGACTGAAGGAGCTGACAGATCTAGAAATAAAATCAGTATTCTTGTAACCCATTGTGAACAAGCTGTCAAGCATCACTATGGTCTCCTTTGAAATAGCTTTAATGAGTAAATAGAATAAAAGCAGAGAGGCAGTGTCAAAAATGTAAGCCTAAGGTAATTGTTGTTCTTTTTTTCTTTAACCTATTCTATTGCTTTAGGTGGTGGTAGCTTAGACAATTTTGATATAATTTTGTCTCCAAAATTAATACCTGTGACTTTAGAAGGTTTTCATAGGATAGGCAGAAAATTGTTTTGTTTTTTTTATTTATTTATTTTTAAAGTAGTGTAAGTAGAGTTGTATTGCAGCAAATAGCAGCCTCTGCATTATGTTCTTCTACTCGGTGTCCACTTTTTATTTTTAACTCAGTTTTTGTGAATGAAAAAATCTGCATTTTATGAAAGGTAAAAATAAACCCAAACATATGTAATTTCTGCACTTCAGGCTGCCAGGAGAAGCATTCTCTATTTTTTTTGTCCTGTCAGTTAACTCCAGGTTTCTTATCCACAGCTTTGGTTGTTGCTGAGTTTCGTTTCTAAATTTCCCATTGAAGAGATCCTTATTGCTTGCCTGTCTTGTGAGTCTCCCACCAGGTCAGTAACACAGGAGGCAGCAATACCCTTGCAAGTGCACTGGGACTTGGCTTGCTCACTGGATTCCCGGGAGTGGGCCTGGCTTGGGCTTGATAACAAGCCTCCAATAAGAGGGAAAAAAAGTTGTGAAGTTTGCTCGCTGTTGCTCACTGGGATCGAACAGCTTGTCTTTTCTTTTGAGGAACATTTATACTTAACACTCGGTAGGCAAACTGCTATTTCAGTTTGCAAGTGGATTCGGTTATTCAAATGCACAGGCCAGAAAATGAAGGGGATTCTATTTAAACAGTGTGCTCCCAAGTCACAGATGATCTTTTTGATGTCTGTATTTTGCAAATGGAAATTTTCCATTTTCCAGCACTAGCATTTGTTCAGAGGCTGTGTGCTATCTAAATCTGCTTTTGTGGCTGTTCATTTGCATTTTTGCTATGCTATATTGCCTCCCGTCTTCTCCCCTTGGCCCCCTACCCTTTTATATTGAATTCCTATTTTTGCTGCCTCCACTCTATCTTGCATCTCCAAAGGCTCAGTCATGCAAGGTGCTGAGCACTCAGAACAAACAGCAGACACTGCTCAGTACCTCATCAGGATTACAGGTGAAAAGAGAATTGCAAACCATCTGTGCATTTAAGACTTTGCTGGGAGAGAGCAGAAGGAAGGTGGAGCTGTTACCCACGCAGGTAAGAGTCTGACTTCTCCTGCAGCTCCTGACCTTTTCCTAGCTGCAAGAACTGCTGGTGCTACTGGCCAGTGTGTCTGATGGGACATGTGTTGAAATCTTGTGTTGAAATGTTATGGCATGATGTGAAATACTCACAGTAGTCAGGTAACATAGCCAAAATGGTCCTTCCTGGCCTTAAAATAATGGCCACAACAAGCCTTTCATGTTCAGATAGATCTCTTGGTCAGAATGCGTGGTTTTCTACTTCCTCAGTATTTCTTTTTTATTTCACCCTGTACACATAGGTTCTTTCTTCCCCCAAATCTGGTTACATGCACTTCTACAAGCAAACCACTTAGCAAGAAAAACTGTGTTAATATCCTGAGGGAAAAGTGAGAAGGTGGGGAGAGAAACACAACAACTTAATTCTGGCAGTTGAAAGAACAGTCTGAAAGTCGTCAGGTTCAAAGTATCACTGTACCGTCAAGTAATCACTATTCACTTCTGCAGATACCAGCCCTCAAACAGTGTATTTCACCCCTGGGAAAAGCAGAGGGAGGGGAGAAAAAAAGAGCATAAGCAAGAGTGTCACTGGAGTATCACTCATGTCACTGCCATGAGACACAACGTGTTTAAAGCTGAGCAGCAATATATATCATAGGGCTGGGAGATGGGAACTGTGGGCTTCTCCTCCCATTCCAGTCTTCCTTCTTCATTCACCTCCTTTCTGAGCTTCCAAGGGACCATGCAGTCCTGCCCAGCTTGGACTTAAGTAGGAACTGGAAATACTAAATTAGTTTACTCAAGCAGCCTTTTCTTCTGAATCTATTTTGGCAGGTTTGGAAGCTGGAGCAATGGTAGTGCTCCACTGTGTTCCTCTGGATGGGCAAGAGCTCACAGCTAATGCTCGTGCAGAGCCCTGGGAACAGAGCACTCTGTAAAAGTTTTTCTCCTGAAACACGGGGCAGATACCTGTGTATGCATGGCATGTTTTTCCACTGAATGACACAGGATTGGTACCTAAATACTAGTAATTAATAATTATTGATGCCTGATTTCACACAGATACATGGGCAGTGTTTTGAGCATGCATATGACTTCCTGTGAACTCACTGGCTATGGGGCAGTTATAGGAACCAATAACGAAACCCTCTGCTTACGAGAACAGCAAACTGCCAGAGTAAAGCGTGATATTTCCATGTTCCTGTCATGTGCAAGCACGTGCCCACAAACCAAAACACAGCTGGCAAGTCTAATTTTAGCTCTACCAGCCTTGAGAAGTGTCCCTTTAAAGAAACTCTTTTTATAATTTTTTTTCCTTTTTTTCTGGAGCAATTTGGTTGATAATACAGCAGCTGACAATCCTGCTGCAATGCTAGTGACGATTTAAATAAAAGCAAAAAGAAACTGCTGCCCCACGTTTTTGTTTTCCCCCCAAAAAATGTATAAATAGGCAAAGCCACTGTAGAAAGGCCCAGGAATTTGATGACATGTTAAAGGAATAAGACATTTAAAAAAAAAAAAGAAAAAAGAGAGAGACACTCTGTGATTTGTGCACAAGAGGAAACATTTTGTTATTCCCGCACTTTCTTACTGGTGATTTTTGTAGTCTTGTTGCAAGACAGACTCTTCCTCCGAAATCTGTCGGAGGATGAATGCTTGTGGCCGCGGTGCGGATA
>NW_009922316.1:114098-117684 GCF_000696875.1 Nestor notabilis | reverse complement strand
TGACTGCTATAGCTGAACCCAGGACAGAAGTGTTGGGTGATGCTGGAGGATGTTCTCTGTTTTCAGAGTGCTCATTGCTAAAGGACTAGTCATGTTGTTCTCAGGGACCAAAGCTGCTGGGTTATGTTCACAGTCACTGGATGCTTGGGCATATATAAACTTCTACAGGCTATCAAAAAGAACAGCACCACTGGCAGGGCTGCTTATGCCCAGAATTTAGTTGCCATTAAAGCCAACCAGAAGCGTGAATCTGTGCAAGCTGAGGGATTTTGTGACTGGGCAGGAAATGGTGCCATTGGCCCTGTGATACTACTGATGGATGGATAAACATCAGTGTTTGAGAAATCTGAAAACCCTTTTTCCTTTGTAAAGTAAAATGCAAAATAACATGAATGATATACGTAGTTCACCAACGAAGAAATATTTCCCTTTTTATATTTTTCCTTAAAAGGATTTTCTGCATATTTAGTTTTAAGCTAGTACTTCATATTTAAGAATCTACAATTTATGACATGAAAAGCTTTTCTATTTATAATGTGCCATAACTTGTAATGAGAGCTATGCTTTTGCTTTATCAGGTTTTTACATTTGTTTAATCTAGAAGCTACTTTGCTGCAAAAGGAAGTGCTCTCTCTGGACTTCAGCTGGTATAATTAACGCTATTTCACATCTATGCTTCAATATACACAAATTGATTGTGCTTATGCTGTAAAATATGACACATTCTTCTTTGATTTTCAATCACTTCCTTCGGTCAAAAAGGAAGATTACATGATAAATATTTCTGCAGAAATATATTAGCAGGAGGCATACCAAAGGGGAGTGTTACCATTAGAAGTAGGAATTAGGTATTTCAGCTATCTAGTGAGTAGCTAACTACCTCAGGTGCAATGTGAGCTCAGTATGTCCAACTACAAACTTGAAAACATCACTACAGAAGTTACAAAATGAAGTACTGCAAAATCTCACAAACAGCCTATATATTAGAAGTGACCATTTCAACAGGAAAATTTTACTACCAAAAAAAAAATCTTTCAGTATTTTGATTTTCATGACATTTTTAATTTATCTAACCAATCTGCTAAATAAACTATTCTAATAAATCTTTTTAAATCAAATTAAATTTTTAACGCTTTTCATTTAAGCTTTGGAAACCAATAAAGGTTGCAGTTTTCTGTTTATGTGTTTGATTTGATCTTTGCATTTCCCTTTTGTGTTTTTTTCCTTCTCTTTGCAAGCAGGTGTATGTTTATGTGCATGCCTGTTTGCACAGAAAACAATCCTACTGTCTTGCTGTTGGCAATATTTCCCATCATCAGACCTTCCCTTGCTTTTCATGTGACAGTCCTTCAGTGGACCACCCCCAGGACTCAGGTGGATGGAAAGGGTGCCAAAGAGACAAGTGGACCCCACCTACCCACAGCAGTTCTGCCTACATTTTGATCTCAGACTGGTGGCTCCTTGTAAGCTGACCTACAGGATTTGTAGTGGTTATATTGTTTGATGGATGCTCTGCTGTTGGTCTCAGAAGCAGTTCTGACAGTTTATTAAGTTTTGTTTGCTGCCTTCTTTGTAGCTATATAGAGGTGGGTAAAGTCTGCTGTTCCCTTCAGTTCTCTTTGACTAATTGTAGATGTTTCTTTTCTTTCCTGTTTAATGTTCTCACCTGAGCCTGTGTCTACAGTTCGCTCATAGCTGACATGGCGCCAGATGCCCAAGAGCTGATGCTGTAATCATCCTCACAGCCTGTTGCTTCATAGCCCCTAGGAGAAGTTTCTCTTAGCTTTTTCTCTTCTCTTGCTTCACTGTTTGCAATCTGCAGATCAGTCTCATTCTGACACTTCTTTAATATTGAGGGACACTCGTATGATTTCTTACTTAAGCCCACAAGATTTTTGTACAATTATTCACATCACCTAACGCACATGTTATTTCAAACATGATTTTCCACCATGTACACTTTCATGACCAAAAAAGAATGCTTCAGTTCCTTACCTCTGTGTCAGCCTTTGTCTTTAGGTTATAGGTTTTGTATCAGGACAGAAGCAAGATTTGCATTCCCCATTCCTTAAATACAGAGCTTTAAAATAATTTGCTAATGTGTTAACATTTTTTTGGATAGGCAGACAGAGAAGTCACTTAACTGATGTGTAATAGGGTGGCATAATCATTACAATAATTAAAAGAGAAATTATTTACAATAATAAATGAGAATATAAGTAGGAGTAATAGGACTGTGAAATTATGGGTAAGAAACTTGGCTGAATATCAAGAGGTGATATGTCTTAATGAAATAACCTAGTTACTGAGATGGCTGAATCCCCAATAGCTTGGCTTGTTTAAAGCTACACTGGACAAAGCAGTAATGAACGTCTGTCCACAAGGAAGACGTTACCAAGGAGCCAAGCTATCCTGGGATTTCCTTCTTTTTCAAGGCTGTGTGACTCTGAGGCAGGTTGCCACAGAAGGACAGGCTTTTCCAAACTCCCTGTGCTCAAACAGAATTGTAAATTTCTTAGAAGCACAGAATCATAGAATGGTTAAGGTTGGAAAGGACCTTAAGATCATCTAGTTCCAACTCCCCCTACCATGGGCAGGGACGCCTCACACTAGAAAGCATTTCCTGTGCTATCAATAACAGGGTAGCAAAATGAATTATTCAAATAAAATGGCTTTATTTTACTTTAGACCTTTTTTCCCATGGAAACAATGTATAAATATGCTGCATGACTGAGAGCATTTCCCCATTCCAAGAGGCACTTTGCAGTAATTTGCAACTTCCTAAACACAAGAACCTGGCAGATCATTGTCCATTCTTAGGCCTAAATCAGAAGGGAATAGTTTAGAATATAAAAGTGTAGCTAGTTTTGAAATAATATTCTAATCTAATTTAATATCCCAGAGTTGAAATAATTGTAGATACATGAGACATAAGAATGACTTTGCGTGTCTTGTAGCTCTTCTGCTACTTCTGTGTATCAAGCAACCCAACTTGCGGGAAACAAGTGTCTGGCCACATTATAAATGGTATTCAACAAAGCAAAAGGGAAACTGGAAAGTCCTAGATGTGCAGAGCTAATCTCCTAGCTGAGACTACAAAGTTTAGGTGAAATGTTTATTTGAGGCAGATGTACAATCTTTAATGGAGTCACTGCCTTTCTTACTCACATTTTGCAGATCCATTTCTCCAGACTTGATGTCATTTCAGGCGCTACCTCCAGAGCATACTGATTTGAAATTCTGAAATTGGGACATTAGTATATCAAAATTTGAATATCACACCCACCAAGCCCATGCGGATGCTGTGTGCCTAAATTCATCTGTGCCGTTAGGAGTTTAATGGCAGAATGACAAACCTGGAATGTGATCAGAAATGCTAGCAACTTTTATTCAAACATGATAGATGCAAACTTTAAAAACTTTCTGTTATGTTGAATAGCTTGGGTAAATAGATTCATGAATGATCATAGAATCATAGAATAGTTAGGGTTGGAAAGGACCTTAAGATCATCTAGTTCCAACCCCCCTGCCATGAGCAGGGACACCACACACTAAACTATGTCATCCAAGGCTCTGTCCAACCTGG
>NW_009922316.1:101969-113694 GCF_000696875.1 Nestor notabilis | reverse complement strand
CCTCCTTTGACCTGCTGGTCACGCTTCTTTTGCTGCAGCCCAGGATACGGTTGGCTTTCTGGGCTGCAAGCGCACACTGAATCCTCATGTCGAGTTTCTCACCAACCACCACCCCCAAGGAAGGAAGGGAAATTAACTGAAGAAAAGTTCTCTACAGTACAGACTGTCAAATACAAAGATGCTACCTTTGGCTCATTAAGTCTTCATGCAGCTTATTGCTCGATAATAATTATACTGCTGGACAGTACAGGAGGACATACAATTTTATTTCTGCATTCATATTTGCCACTTATCATTTCTGGACTGCTTCTATCTGAGGCAGTACAGCCATCTTTATGGGTTTTTTGGTTGTGATTATGACTGTCAACTCTATGCAGAGATGCAGCTGTGTATAAGCCAGCTCTGGAAGTAGAAGAATGCAAGAGTATCCTTGGGCTGAATGACTTTGCATCAGGTGTTACTAAACTGCTGAAAAGGACCAGGCTGTCCCTGCATGCTGTGCTGCTACGGGGACATAATGGCTCACTGGCGTGGAACTGTGGTGTCGCTGTCATGATGCCACATGGTGTAGATGTCCTCTCAAAGTCATTAATGATGGTTCTGTTTGAAGAACATTTTGGAATCTGACCTTTGTTTTGTAAAAATTATTCAGACTCAAAACCATTGCCATTTCTAGTCCTTTTGTTAAAAGGAGTATAAACAGCTCATAGGAAACCATATATGTTATTGAAGCACTACATTACTCACAATAAGCAAACTAATACAACACTCTTTTGATATTCTAATGTAAAACCAAATGCATACTACATCCAGAAACTGAAAACTGCAGTAATTGAGCCAAATTATTTTGAAGAGGAATACTCACTATCCATCAAATGTGATAATGTGTGGATCAGTGAAAGAGTAGCAGTTCCCTGTTGGGAGGTCTTGAACTGTGACCTAGTTAAAATGAAATGTGTAATGAATACAGTCTACACAGCAGTATTGCTTCATTATTGTTCCTTGCAAAACATTAGGGTCAGGATTCATGTGCCAAGTACAAACTGAAGTCTGACTTCTAAAACATGGTTGCGAATGAGTATAAGATAGATAGGCTCTGTTTTCAAACAAAGGAGTTTAATCACATGCAATAAGGGAGTACAAAGTGCTCCTATTCTACCTGATGTAATACTCTATCTTTCCTTATCTAGTAAAAAATGAAACTTTTTTATTAAAACTTTTTGCTAAGTAGATTATTCACTGAAATTATCAAGAGAATGCTCATGAAATTGAACTAATTTTAATGCTTTAAGTATGGTGTAAGATATGCTGTAATTAAGTAGCATTAGCATATTTTAGTAGTAGTCACGGCCTGTCCTCTAATTTGACCTTAGACTTCCTGATACAGCATCTGAATGGTTGATTCATGTGTTTGATGTGCAGGTTATTGGTGGGGTGCTGCTGCTGAGGCTCCAAATCCAGACACTGGAGCTGTATGCTTTTGGTACCTGAATAAAAGAGGAAGGATCTACTACAGTAGATCTTCTACTACAGTAAGAAGAAAAGGTCTACTACAGCAACAGAGATGTTCAGCTGCACCAGCTCTTGGTTACTTGGGCACAAGCTGGGTCCCACATGAGGTCTTAAGTCCTAGCACCCTGCAAGAAGATATGCCTGTGAAAACCAGAGGAAAGGCAACTCCCTTTGAAGTTGCAATACCTGAATCTCAGGCAGTGCTGGGCATTGCAAAATTTGCTCAAGATGGTGGGGTTTTTTCATGGCTGAATACTCTGCTATCCATTTCTCAGAAATGGAAGACTGGGTTGCGTAGTGGTTTGTGATATGAAGAGCTCCCAGTCATACTGGTGGGAGTGATGAAATGTTATGGTTTTCCCATATCTCGCCTGCCAGGGCTGTTAATTCTTTGATCACTCTTTGCCCATGAGAAGTTCAGAGGTGCAATTCAGTTAGTTCTACTATGATCTGCAGAGCAGGGAAGAAGAATGGCTGCTATATCCTTGTGCAGTCTTTCGATGACAAAGCAGACCTTAGCTTCTAGGAACAGAGGTGAAATTAAATAAATGACTAAAAGGGTGAAGATAGAACCACATTTCCTGACAAAATTCTTCTCCTGTGGCAATACATTATCTTGTGTTTCAAAATGCCCCTTAACATCGCACAGAGACGCTGCTTAGACACCCACCAGTGTCTGGCATACCAAACTATTAGAGTGATCGTCTTGAGGACTAAAAACCTCTTTGAACATTTCAATCTGAGGTCAATTGTATAATTTGTATCCGCAGTGCAATACAAAGGACTATCTCAGAATTTTCCTATTTTCTTCAGGCCACAATCTTTCTAAGTAAAACCTTTGTACAAGCAAATCCATGTAGCATTTTCTGTTCTGATTTTTTTCTTGCATGATTCCAGCAGAGTATGCAACTCCTAAGTATAGGCAGCGTTAGTTTGCTGAAGAAATCTGCTTTATCAGGTGTCTGGACTTCTCAGGATGTTTTGCCCACCATTTCTGTTCAATTTGCAGTTAAATTGGAAGTGTTTGAACAAGTCTGAAGGACTAAAGATTATGTGGATTTTAATATATGGATTTCTCCTTGATATGTTGCAGGAACTCAACATACTAAGGCCTCTAATTAACCAAAAAGCAGCAACAGGGAAATGGGGAGGAGGGAAGGTAGTATCTATTATGTTTCCATAGATCAAGTTTTAACTGAGATAGATGGAATTTATTATTAAAATTGATTAATCCCATTTCACACTTGCTACATTTTCGTATTTTAATGAAAGCATTTGTAACATGAAGAAAAAATGTGGGGATGTGAGTGCACTACGCTGAATTAGCTGCAATTTCTTATTTAAGAATCCTAAAAAGTTTAAAAGAAGCTTATGCTGGAGAGGAAAGGATATAGTCCCATGCTAGTCATTTTACCTTTGAAGACAAAAATTCTTTTTAGTCCTGTTTAATTTCATTTTCTCATGAGCAAATCCACAAATATTAGGGCAATGAAATTATAGATTTCACTGGGGGTTTGCTTTTAGTTACTTAATATATACCAGCTTGGATGTGCCACTGCTTTGAGAAATTTAGCTGAGTCAAATCTGTGCTCTGGTTTATTCTTTCAGGCAGTGGGATTACAGCTCTCAAACCTCCCAGCAAAGGCCCTAAAACAACTTCACAGACAATAGACTGGTCCCTGCTCAACAGGCTGCTTTGGCCAGGCTTTCTGCAGGGAAAGTGTGGCATTTCTCCTTTCTTCTTATTTTTATTTTAGACATGTTGTACAGGAATAAATGAAGAGATGGAGCAGCTGCATGTGTTGCTGGGGCTGTCCCGGTGAATCCTGGCATAGTCACAAATTGAACACAGCTTTGCTGAGTCCCGTCCTCCTTTCTCATGACCAATAGCACTGCCTTTCCTCTGCTTTTTCAGAAACTGTTTTCTAAACCCTTGGTTTTCCCTCTCCCTCTTTCTTGAAAAGGTGCTAATTCCCTAATTTAGGTTCTGCCTCTCTCCTCTTCCAGCATACACAAGTATGCCTGGTTACATCTATAATCCAGTTGATGGTTTAACTGATGTACCGACTAATAATCCAACCTTAATCTGTTAAAGCACAAGACTACACAGTTTCATTTTCTTGGTTTATAAAGTGGCTGTTTTGGTTTACTCTCCTGACAGCTGCCCCCAAATATTTATATGGTTCAGGTTTATCAGTGTCTCATTTTCTTTGATACTAATCCTCCCACTTAAATTTGACATGTTTTCCAAATTATTTTAGGACCCAACCTTCACATCATTGGGTGTGTAAGCCCCCCAAAGCAAATTCCTCCATCCAATTGGCTCAGCTCTGATGCGGCTGATGTGGTTCTCATCCTGAGCAAAGTCTGTCACAGCTGTCGCTGTCAGCGTGGCGGCTGCGCAGCTGCTTTCCGAGCAGGGCACCTGCAGCAGATCCACCTGGCATGATGAAAGGGCGATGTTTGGAAAGCCCAGTAACTGGCTAGCTAAAATGAACACAAACACTGAGTCTGACAACAGTTATCCAAACAGTTGCCCATTCCCTCTTTACTGTCCAACACAAATGTTTCCTATTCCAGGGCACAGATGCCTTGAAACCAGATGGGGTTTGCATGAAGACAGTTGTGACTGACTGAATCTGTCATCCTTCTGCACATTTTTCCGTGCTTCCCCCTCTCCCCCCTTGCAGTAGACAGTTTACTGAAACCCAGTGGTGCTTTTCTTTTCACAGGTGCTCATATTTCTGGAATGACAGTCTTATCTTTATGGGTCCATGCCCAGGGAACGAAGATGAGTAGTTCTCATGACAAAGAAAGAGATGAGCCTGTGTTTCTATGAAACATTAATCTTTCACTAGCTTTATTATAAGGAGTTATTTAATTTAAAATAAACAGAATTTTGATCTGGAAAGGTAGAGTTCTTGAGTCAGATTTTAATAAACTTTGGATCTATGACAGGAAGGCAAATGCAGCAGATTTTTATTTGTATTTTTGGCATAGTTAGCTTTGGTGCTTTACTTTCCAATCTGTAAAATGATGGTAATTTTATTTCTATCATCTTTTGCAGAGGCATTGCGAGGATAAATTCACTAAAAGAATGTGGAAAAGTAACAGGTTATGGTGGTACTTGCTATGTAAGTATCTCTGATGGATAGGGAAGTGATGGGTCGTGACAAAATCAATAAGGAAATGGCAATGGCAATGCAAGTCAATTATGCAGATCTGCTTCTGCATGTCTTATCTGTCCTAAAAGAACCTTTTCTAACAGCAAGGCTGGTAATGTTCACTTCTTTTGGGTCTTGACCCTTCATTCTGAGGTCTCAGGTAAAGAACAAAACTGGATTTTTATTTCCATAGATATGTTTTTTATTTACAAACACTGAATTATGATAGCACTGGGTTATGAGCCATCTGCATTTTACACAGTGGGTATGTGCTGCTGAAGAAGCCACCCAGCCCTTCATGAATCCTTTGGCAGGTAAAAAATTGAATTGTAGCCCTACTGAAGATAGTCAGATTCTTGCTGTTGATTTCAGGACTGCCAACATTTTTGCCCAGTATTTAGTTTTCCCAGACCATTAATTATCAGCTGATAAGAATAAAGTTCTAGAAATGGTGGCAATGTAATTAATCTGATATGGGATTAAGTGATTTTAATAACATTTTCCCCATTTGTAGGATTGCTTAATGATTTACAGGAGATGACATTCGTGTATTTAAAGATGGTATTTCTAACATGATCAATGTTTTATTCCTTATGGAAAATAATAATAAAATATAATTTAAGTTAACCCTGTAGAGGTCTATAGGAACTGAACGAAAAACCTACAAATATTAATAGCATATTATCTTTCATATCAAGTCCTTAAAGGCTGCCTCACATGTTATAGGAAAGTCCTGGCTCATTTTCAAGGTTCTTGATTCAATTAAATTGGAGATTTCCATGAGGAATAGTTATTGCCAATACAGCCCCATGAGCTGTGCTCACAATCCAGAACAAAAGTTTAAAATCAAAGAAAATCATCTTGTCAAAATAGTAATGATAAACCTAACAGAAGCTGAACTCCAGTGGCTCTGCTGTGCCTTGACATTCATTATGATACTGTCTGAAATTGGAGAGATATTTCTGTGCTTGTAATTAGCTTTCTTATCACTTATTCCCTACATAATTAGCGCAACAATGTTATTTTATGGATTCAATCAGACAAGGAGCTTGTCAGTTAATTTATCCGGTATAAACAAATCTCAGCTAAAATAGGTTTTATTTTCAGTTTCTAGCACTGTGGCCAACCTTGCTTTTTTCAGAAGCCCACAGTGTTCCTTCAGATAAACTAACAGGCCTTAAAGACAATAAGGGCACAAATCAAACACGCAGTTATGCAAACACCTAGCAGCAGATACTCAACCTTAAGTATATATAAGTATCTCAGTTAATCATAAACCACCCAGGTGTCATCCAAGGAGACAGGCTCAGGCTGGAGCAATCAAGGGCTAGAGCTGGTTATCTGTTCCAGCTGCAGAAACAAGTTGATTTCCACTTCAGTAACAACTTCCTTCAAACTGGCTCATTTGTGCCTCCATCCTGCACCTCTGAGCACCAACACAGCAAGCCCATTGACAGCTTGAAAACAAAGTTCCTTCCGCAGGTCTTGTCTCCCCTCTTTCTTCCAGTCAAATGCACAATATGGGACTGGAGAAGACCCTGGCAAGGGGTCAGCCTTAGTGTGATCAACTGAACTTAACCTCTCCAACTTGAGCACTCCTGGACTAGGCATTCATTGCCAGAGAAAATGTGAGTTAAAAGATTACTTTGACAGTTTATGTGACTAAGTTTTATTTGATCTTCACAAATGGTAGGTATCTAAGTTTCTTGGAGTCTGTGGGGACTGGAGATGTTCTCTCCCCTCCCCACCCCCCCTACCCCCCCCGATCAGCCTGTGTTCTTGGATACTCAATATCTAAGAAAACCTGTTCACGTGAGCTCAGTGGGTGTTTGCCTGATGGACCAGAAGAGCCAAGAGCAGTATGTAGAACAGAGCAGCACTGAGCCATGGGGAAATGCAAAGTACTTCACGTATGAGAGCCAACACAGCTGCTGGAACCATAAGGTGCCGTTCAGTTTAAGATCATTGTGTTATGATACCATTTGAATTATTTTTTTCTTTTAAGTGCTTGGCTGATGATGGGTAGAGACAGGAGAGGGATTTAGAAAGGGAAAAATATCAGGAACTATCTAGGTTTTGCCAATTTTTTTTTGAGCTGGCTTTTTGTGGGTAGAGAAACTGTAGCTGTAACACTTTCTCAAAATATTTTTCTCATTGAGTCACCTATGGAAAAGAAATAAATAACTTTTGAGAAAAACGGTTTGGCAGTCTATTTAGTGCAAATGGAAAGTAAATATATCTATGTCTTCCTTGGTTAGGCATGATATTCCAGCAGATTAACCCGAGGAAAGCATTTACTGACTAAAAGGGCAAGAATTTTCTAAGTGACATTGTCAACGTTTTCAAGTGAAAAAAAAAAAACACTTTAGAAAGAGGATAATATATAAGCATAGGAATGATGTTTTTCTTCTGTATGAAGTTAGACAAAAACTGTAAGCTGGCAAAAAAAAGAAAACAGGATTCAGTTCACATTTACTGAATAATAAATCTTCAAGTGAGCTTCTTATTGATAATTAATGAAATCATTCTACCTAAGATCATTGCTGCTACAAAAACTTACAATGGAATTTTATACTCTTGGAATTTGAAACAAGTTCTTCCACTTACAGTTATTTCAACCCTAAATCAAAATGGACAATGGTCCAGGTTTTTGCTAGTCAGACTTTTTTCTTTCCCCCCCCTGAAAAACCTGCATGATATTATCATCTATTTTATTTTGCAATCAAATGTATGACCTAGCTTGTTGATTTTACGGCTTCTGCCTCTTTGCTATTATTTACATCTTATAATTTCTACCACAATTCATTGTAACATAAATGCAGGGAAAAGTAAGCACATTGGTTCAATGCCAATATATAAAACTCTTACCCAAATCCTCAATACTTAGCTGTAGAGTAATTTTACACAAATCATCATGCCATGGACAGACAATGGGTACAGTGCTCAGAATGGTCAAATCATGTTCTTTGTCATCCTCTGCAATTTGTAATGATTCTGGTGAAAACTGGAAATAAGAAAATAATTTTTAGATCGTTTTGACAGATTAATTAGAAAATCCTGATGTTTATGAAATTGTGAGTGGTTTTAATCAATTATGAAAATATATAATTACTTGTAAAATAATAATCTTTGTAATAATCCTTATAGTAATTTTCATAATAATCTTTTACTTTATAAGGTGACATTCTTAAAAAACTTGGCAATTAAGAAAATGTTTGCAGTTGTCATACATAGTGTCTAATTGCTTCTGTATTCAGCTACAGGTGCAAAGTGAGTGCACTTTTTGCCCTATTCCTCTTCTTTGCTATGGCAGGAAGATGGATTTCTCTGTACATAATACATTACAGCTTTGGTGGCTCATGTGCTGGGGAGAGAGCTCAGGTTGTGCTATTTCTGTCTGTCTGTTCTCCTGGGACAAGAGCAGAAACAGCACTTGGGGTTAGTCAGAAATGGGAATTTCCATTCCCTTGGAAATTCTGCTATTTCCAAGAAACCTGAAGCTGTTCTTCAAACATCAGGCAGAAAGGGCTGCCAGATTTTTCAAACACCATTCGTGGAGGCATGAATCTTAGATGCTCAAAAGATCTGAAAATCTCCTGGACTGCCAGAGTGACAGTCTAATCCTTGAGTGGGATTAGACCTGTTTTTTGCATTCAGTGTGAATTTACCTTCAGCATTTTAAGTGCCTGACCTTGAAAATTCATTTTTTTCTTCATTTTTGAACTACAGTAAATCGTACTTGTAGGTGTGCCTTCCCATTATACCATAATATAACATAAATCTAACCACCAGAGTACTTTGATATATATTCACTAGCAGATACAGTTTTGCCCGTTCTTTATGGTACATCAGTGTCCACCTGCACATGGTGCTGATTGGTGCTTTAGGGTGTTTTACAAAAAGACTGAAAACTATTTTACCAAAGTGAACATTAAAGCAATACTGGCTATGATGATCAGGGTTTAAGTTTCTGTGTCTTTTTTCAAAGCATGTCTGATAATGTTTAAATTCCCTAGGGATATGCCAAGTCAGTAAATCAAGGCTATTGGCGTTACCTTAATCCCAGCATAGAAACCTTTGCTCTCTTCAGGCAATGACTGCTGCTCAGCAGTATCCCTCATAAAAGCGGTGACAGTGCAAAAGACCTGTGATAAATAAACAACATATGCTATACTTTTCCTTGAAGAAAATTCATATAATTATGCATCTTTCTGCTGATCAGAATTAGGAAGTTTTTTTTCCCTGCTGTTGAAATGTATTTGAGAGGTTTAGGCTTTAAAAACATTTTTGCAGAGATTTGGGAGAATTTTTGTTGCAAAGAAACATGGTTTCTGTCTTAACAGTTAATAACACTGAATGTTTACAATGTGTTTTCTTCTGCAGCTTTTCAAGCATCTTGGTTAGTGATATTAACTCATTTTAATTAGGGAGAAATACATTGTTCATGGACATTACTGTCAGGATAAGAACATTAGCCTTTGGGACTTTAGTCTGTCCATTGGATCAAATATCCTTTCTCTGTACTATGTTTGTAAATAGGTTTTTTTAATTTAAATTGGTTTGACAGTCATCCAGTCACAGTAACTGTGTCAGCCATACAAAAAGCTTTTTTTTTTTTCTTACTGCATTGTAAAAGACGATGCAGATGTACCTACAGGGTTTGCATTGTATGAAAGAAATATAATAAAAATTCTTCCCAACCAAAAACCTCCACCAAACACAATGTACCAGGCCATTTATGTTTTATTCCTAGCACAGTCATGCAACCTTTATCTCTGCTGAGCCTGCATACCATCTGCCATCTGAATGTTTCATTGGTTTCAGAAAACTCAAGCTGCTAACATCGTTTCTAGGATCATAAGATTAAACTACAGAAATTTTCCTTAAAGCAAATGACAACAGGCTCTGAAACCGTAGTTCCAAATTTTTTGGGGGGGAGCTTGTCTCAGAAATGGACGATCTGAGGAGGAACTGGACCAATCTAATTTATTTTCCATTGTGATAAACTCCTTTTGATGGATTTTCCAGCATCACTTACTGTCCATGCTGCTCTTGGTAGGTCTCACCTATCGGTTTAGGCATAACCCTCATGACCATTTGCAGCAAAAGAGACTCAGACCCCAGATATTCCCAGATTCATAGGGTCATAAGTTGAATAGCACTCTGGAGTGTTTATTTTACCACCCTAAAAATCCCTCTTCATTACCATCAAGTTGTGAGTTTCTTCCAAACTGAAGAATCCTCTTTCCACACTCATTTGTGCACAACTGTGCCTCACCAGCAATACAGTATCATTTGTATGGCTATGGAAAAAGTCAAGTAAGTGTCTTCTGTGCTCTTCAGGTGGATTACTTCCAGTTCAGCTCAGTTCCAGGTTTATGTACCTTTTGGTACATTGGCCTTTTTCACCTTTATAAAGTTTCTCACTTTTTTGCTGACAGCTCCAGACAGTTTGGCCATGTGAAAATGGTTTTATTTCTTACATTAACTAGATGAAAGCCTTGTGGTTGTATCGGGTGTGCCTCACAGAGATAATATACAGCTAGCCTCAGATACTTCATAGTTAGCCAGTTTGCCTCCAAAGGAAAACAAGTCATTATCCCCTCTAGGCAATAGTCCCCTGTTATCATTAGGTATTTATTATCTTCAAGCATTCCCTAAAGGCTCGTGTTCAGCTTACAGAGATTTCAGAACAGTTCTGCTGGAAAAGCAGGAGGCGAGCGTTGATCTTCCTCCTGCTGCTTCTCCAGCAGCTGCCACAGGGACAGTCTGCAAAATCGGAATCTGACAAGGCACTGACAGCAGAAAAAGAGTTTAGACAATGTATATCTCCCCTATTAAAAAAAACAAAACAAAACACAACAAACCAAGCCCTGATCCACTTGGAGAGCTCATTGGGCAAATGGAATGCACCTGCATTACAGATGCTATATTTACACTTGCCAGACTGTTTGCCCTTTTGGCTTTAATGCTTTTTGCCAAAAATGTTCACATGGAAGACGTCCCTCTGAGCACACCACATGGAATGTTCCTGCCAAGGAGGGACCTGTAGTGAGAGGCAGCACAGTCACACAAAAGGATGCCCAGCTCTGATGGAGGTGTCTCCCAGTGATCTTCACCAAAGTGACATCCTAGGAAATGTCATGACCCCTCATTCCCTGTGAGCATTGTATTTTCTCACATATATATTTTAGAAGTATATTTTATTGATAAAACACAGAACACTAAAATAAAAAATTACTCTGTGATGACACACTGAGGCATTCTTAGACTATCAATCAGTCCTTTCTAGCTCTATCTAGCAGTGCTTTTGGAGGTGAGCACAAACTTTGCAAATTCTAAATGTACAGACAGCAGTCATTAGTTGAGTTTTATTTCTGTCTTTTATACTATTCCTCCTTTTGTAATGCCTTTATGTTGTTAGGCGCACACTTCACAATCAGCAGATATGTTCAACAGCTACTGAGCTACAAGTTGATAGTTTGTCACATTATGATAGTCACTCTGAGGAGGTGGGGGTTTTTTGCCTTCAGCTAAATACTAGCTCTTTTCTCTAGTTCAGTAATCAACTTTTTCTTTCTCTTCTGCCCTCACCCCCATCTCAGGATGCATCCTTTTTAAAGCAAAGAGATGAAAGCATCACTGACAGCAGTGTGCTGACGGCCGTGACAGGTTAGGCAGTATTTTTCCACAAACTCATCATATCTGTTAAAAAAATCAAATTATATTTTTTCATCATCCCTTTTAAAGGGACAGAAATGAAGGATGCCCTCGGACAGGATGACCAGACTGCTTCCAGGCGCAAGCTGCTCCCTTTCCCCTGTGTGCCAGCAGATCTTTTTATAGGGCAGAAAACTACTTCTAAGCACAAAATTCTGATCAGAAAAATGCCCTGGAAGCTAAGAACTTTCTCCTTCCTTGTGTGTTGGAGCAGATTTCTACTCTTACATAGACTCAGTCATATTCTTTCCTATTTTGTGGTGAACCTTGTGAGCAGCATATTTAGCTGCAAACAGAATTCAGTCATTAATTTGGGGAAGGTCAGGTAG
>NW_009922316.1:26871-101938 GCF_000696875.1 Nestor notabilis | reverse complement strand
GAAAGAGTTTGGGAGAGGATTTTAACCCTAGGACCTTTCACCATCTCTGGCAAATTCCTCCCTAACAATTTGCATATCACAAATTTTGTTGCTTTTTTCCCCTCAGGGCACTCGGAATCCAAAGCTCTCCCAGGTCAGTTGTTTACTCTCATTTTGAGCATAAACCCACCTCCAGTTTCACCCTTTTCCATGTCTCTAATTACTTCTGAATGTACCATGGGGAACATAGGCTGGGATGTGGTAGGGGACACTTGCCAGTGCATCCAGCATGGCTGTGCCTCCAGTTTTACCAGCTTCTCCTAGCCGTGCTCAGATGATGGGTTGTGTTCCCAAAGGCGAAAGAGGAGATGCTTATTTTGTGACCAAAACCCACCACTGCTCATCAGTCAGGTACCTGAAGACTCCTGGGCTTGCCAGATAAATTTGAGAGCTTTCAGAAAGGCCACTTTCAGCCACATGCTTCTCAAAACACTGGCAGAAATGGTGTCACCACCCATCTCAACAGTGTCCCAGGAGCAAAAGCACTTCTCCCCAAAACAGGGAGAGCTGGCAGATGGGAGTACTGGGTTTGGGTCTGCCATCAGTGCTGCTTGTATGCTTTACCTAAACAGTGACCGGAGAAAATAAGCAAATGCATGTACAGGTCCCCATCTGCAGTCACTGCTTCCTCTCCTAGTGCAGCCTATGCCCTGAGGGTGGGATGCTCCCTTGGGATGGGCAGGACATGCATGCAGCTCACAGCTGGGAGGACCAGCTACCAATTTCCCATCTGTCCAGAAAGTATCTGAGCTGTATTGTAGTGCAGAGGCCTCGCAGTGACAACAGCAATGGTTTAAAGTTGAAATATATACTTTTACTGGTACTGATCTTTCAGAGACTATGTATAGCCATGTACATCTCAGTAGGAGTTGAAGGTCTGGATTAAAAAGATGGAAGTACTTTCCTGACCTGAACATCCTGAGAGGTGTGGGAATTCAGGGATGCTGGAGTCAGTCAGTAACATATGTTGTCCACCTGTGGGAAGCTCCCTTTTCAATGTAAGGTAACAGTTAGGGAGGCCCACTTTTTCCCTTCAGTGAGTAGGGAAGTCTGCATGCTGCTCGTAAGGTGCAGATACCTAAGGTGTTGGTGATTAACTCTATTAACTCCAGGACTGGACCTACCCTCCTGGCTACATCACCCATGTCAAAAGGCAGACAGGGGCTGCAAGGGCAAGAGTCACTCAGCCACACTCATGCTTACAGGTGAAGAGCTTGTCAGGGAATCAATCACACCAGGTGAAAGGGTGTCTCACAATGGCTGTCAGGGTCTCCGAGCTGCCGTTGTCATCTCTATTAAACACTAATGGGCTGGGGTTAGAAAAGCCTTGAGGAGTTGCTTTGCTGGGAGCTGAGGAGCGTGTGCAGGGGGAACTGTAGGTTACAGCCTTGATGAAAAGACCAAAGGATGAGCAGAGTCGGACAGCATTTCTAGGGAAGTTGGGGCGTGGGGAGGAAGAGAGAAATCTCATTAGCTTGAAGAAATGATCTGATTGTAGGTATTTGCAGGAAGGTGTAGGAACAAAGTCTGTAGAAAGGCTTTCTAGAAGGGTTAGCAGAAAGGGGAAAGTAGGGAGAATCTAACTTTGAGTTAATTAATCAACTAGACCTTAAATCTTTTGAACAGAGATCATTCCCTGTGATGGGCTACTGGCTGCAGAAGGGAGGGAGCTGGTGCAGCAATGTGAACTGTCTCTGAGAGAAGTCCAGCTCCGGTCACTTTTCTGCTCATAAAGGTGGCAGCTCTTTCCAGTTACCAAATGGCCAAACAGTATGTGGAGGCTGACTGCAGGTCATTCATCTACTAAGTAAAAAAAATTTCCTAGGGTAGTAGTAAGGCTTCTTATCAGCTGCAGAGTTTTGCTCATCATCTCTGATCCTTTCTGTTTTAAAAATGTTTGAGTTCACCTAGAGCTCTGTTTCTGTGGGGATGCTCCCCATTTTCTACCTGAAGGTTGAGAAAGAAATCGTAAACTGAAGTGTGAGCTACAAAAAGGTGGTTCTTCCTATTTCTGTTGTTTGATTTTGTCAAGTCTGGTGCAAAATTTCACTCCTCATCCCTTGTGAGTGAAAATTAGTTATTTTTTATATTGTACTAATTTACGGTCTTTTTGGCTAGGGCATGTTCTTCTGCTGTTGCACAGTGCTGTGCAAAGAAGCTACTTCTAGCACTCAGCTAAGAAAGGCCAGTTTTACTTAAACATTTCTATTTTACAATGCTCATCATAGTTTATGTATGGTGGCAATTGCTCCTCACAGTATGAACTTCTGGATCTCTGTGCTGAGCAAAATCTGCACAGTTTTCTTCTAAACACCTTTCTTAGCATAACTCATTACTCACACTGTGCCACTATAATTTATAGATGGCTGTGCCTTGAGGAATGAAATGACCTCTGTCACTGTCACATATATAAGGCTTAGGAATGCCAGGATTTTCATATCAGATGGAGTAGGCTTCTTTCAGTGTTTATATAGAAATAGTGGCATGTTATAGATTTATTTAAGGCTGCAATAGTTTTGTGAACATTATGCTGCCAACATTACTGTCTGAAATAACGAAATTGGAGCTCAAAGACGGGGAAGAAAAGCACACATGATGGCTATTAAAAAATAACTACCTGTTTTGTCAATACAAGTTCAGAAATGTTGGCTGGTAAATCTCAACTTTAAGGTTTGACTGTGTATTAAAATATATCAATAGGTATTCTACTATGTGACTAACCTATTATCTGGAGACTTTTTGACAGATAAAAAATAGTGTAGATATCATTCACCTAAAAGGTGATTAAAAACATATCTTATTGCTTGACTCTAGGGGTTTTTTTTTATCAATAAATGGACAGAGAAGATGCTGATTTCAGGCTATGAAAGCATTGAGACCAAATTCAGGCTATGTGCAGGTTCATGAAGAGTAAGTTAAAAAAGTAAGCAGTTTTCAACATGCTGCAGATTCTGCATCCTGGGGGATGAATTCTGCTCTGAATGCTACCCGTGCACCCTGGCAGCGTGCAGCCATGAGGACATTACCATTGGGCTGTGGACAGGGAAGAGGAAAGGGTACTGGAAAGCACCCCCAGTTCATTCTCTCCTCTCTCATATGGCTTTTATCAGTGGCCTCCCTTTCCTTGCATGAGGAAAAAAGCCTTCCATCTCCATCTTTCATGGGCAGGTGGAAGTTACAAACTGCCTCTGTGTAGTGGAGTTTGGTCCCTGGGGTTTGACTCCCTTTAGTGGCATCACCTTTCCTTGGCTGTAGACATGCCAATGCTTATAAAGTCACTTCAGATTTACACCACTGGAGGTGAAAGGAGAGTCTACTTCTTTGTGACTTTTATTAGCAACCAGAGTGGGATGGCAAACATGGTGAAATGCTTTTTTAAAATCTTTATTATGTGAAACTGAATTCTCAGTTGCAGCTGAGGCTTCATTGCTTGGTTTTCACCAGTGATGATTTATGGATAATTATAATTAATCAAATAGGCCATGAAGACCTTTAAAAAAAATCTAGCAAGGAGAAGAACATTTTAGTCTCACTAAGCCCACTAAATTAAACATGTAGTTTCAGCAGAGGACAAAGAAGGGCTTACTGAAAATTTAATATAATAAAAATGGTTTTATAAAGATTTGGTGATGCTACTAGTTAACAGAAATGTATTTTCTCTGAATCCCTCAGGACTGTTAAAACTTGATTTGAAGTGATTGCAAGTGAAATTATTTTGATGAAAATACCTCTTACAAACTTGTCTTAAGCTGGCAGAATTTTCTGCTTCATGTTATGATATGTGAGGGAGGCATCAGTCAGATTCTGAATTCAGGAGACATAATTATGAGGAGAAATGAGTAAAAAAACTCCTATCATCTAGATTGTGTTACTGTTATAAATGACTTATCCTTTCAAGGACTGGAAAAAGCTTATTCATATTTCTTAAATATCTCAAAGAAGCATTGCAAAATGCCAAGACTACTTCAAACCTACTTTTAACACAACACCATTTTCCCTGTTTACTCTTTCAATTTGTTGTAGCATCACTAATGTCTCTCTGCCTATAAAAGTTATGAGCCTAATTTAACTTTAAAAGTCTTGTTTCTGTACCATGAAAAGCTATGAATTGATACAGAAGTCATTTTTTTTCAAATCTTGTATTGGCTTCTGTTTTGTTGTTGTTGTTGAAACTAGATCTGTGTTGCTATGTAAGCGATCAAACATACTTCGAAGAGATTGTTTTGTAATGAACTCTATCTTTCAGTATGCTATTGAACCAAGAATTTGGAATCAGAGAGGCAGAACACCATGAAAGAGACCATAAAATAAACCTCCCTCTATTTTAAAAAGTACTGTCCTTTTTTTCCATGAGAAGATGTTATTGTGTCTCTGGTCCATGAGTATAAAAATTACAGAGTGCATATAGCTGAGCCTGCCTATACTGCAAATTCTTGCTGCTGCAAGATACAAAAAGTACTAAGCAAAAATTGGCTCAGGCACATGTACCTAGTACTCATACCGTCTTCATGGCATTCAAGCTGTAATGTAAGTGCAACTATTCAAATTGCCTTTAGAAAATAGTAAAATGAATAGTTTCCGTGAACTCTCTGCAGCTCAAAGAAACGTTACAGATCCTGAATCTGGCAAAAGCTGTTTAACAATCTTACTGAGAAACAGTTTCAGTATTTTTTCTGCAGGGATTGTAATATAATGAGTGAAGAGCAGCACTAACAAAAACAAAACAAAGATTTAAGAAAAGGATCTGATCCCCTTCAGTGTTTGAACTTTTTTGCTGAAGGCAGGGTTGCACTACTGTGTCTCCCAATCTGAGGTTTATGCTGTTCATCTCTATGTAGAAAAATGACTGCAGGGTGGTGTCACACTGAATATTCTCTTTCTTGCCAGAGGTGGACAGTCGTGACCAGACCACCACGTACTGCAGCGGCAGCTTTGAGGAGGGGTGGCTGAAAGTGCACTTGAGGTAGACACGACCTTGCGCAAGCTAGGGACTTATCACAGGTTGCAAAGCCAGGCTTATGAGTTTGACTGGAAGAAAGAAACAAAGGATGGATGCAGCATAAAATGTTATTTTGATATTACAATCGTTCACTCAGCAAGAAGATTTCAATATAACTAAATATGGGAGAAATACTACATATTATATTCTTGTGATTTGATTATTAACCATGTAAGAAAGCAAGTGTATTTCATAAAAACGCAAAAATTGCTAGTTGTGTGCTGACTACCTATTGTTATAATACTGTGTTGTTGGTTTTGTTTTAATTTTGAAGATAAATGTTATTGAAATGAAGCACTCGGATTAATACAAATAAATTACTCTGGCAAAGGCCGTCAGCTTTTCATTCACCTGAAGCACAGCCCTTTGATCCAAGTTTTGCAGTAAGTACAGAAGAGATATGAGAAATCATTATGTTGCAGAGGTAAATCGACTTGCAGAGAGCACGTAGACCATATTGCCATGCTGTGAAGATCCTTTCCAGGCTGTTCTCAGTCTGCTCAATATGGTTTCCCTCTGCCCAGAATAATGCCATTGCTCTAAAAATACAGCCTGCTTTCTATAGTCTTCAACAAGTTATGAAGTCTGAAACTTTTCTTCCTGTTAAACTCACCTATAAAGTAGAAAAAAAAGGCATAATACTTTAGGGTGATGGTCTTTCATCTCTAGAGACCTGGACTCAAATGGAACATGAAGCTGCTGGTTCAGATGCTTTGAAAGAATAAATTAAGTGACTTTTTGGAGGAGTGTAGATAATATTACTGTAGCCCAAGAGAATAGGGTATGAGGCTGTTATAGCACAATGAAGAACCAACATATTAACATCTGTCCAGGGCAAATAACAGGTAAGAAAAAGAAAAAAGTTACTTAAAATATGAATAACGGTCAGTTGTTTATACCCTTTTCTCTTTTGTTTCTGAGGGAAGCTGTCTCAAACTGTGGTTCACATCATGACTTTCTGCAGGAAATTATTCCAGAAGGACAAAGTTGATCAGCTCACGGGAGGATGTGAGCAGAATTGCAAGCACGTACACTTTCCCCAGCCGTCTCCTTTCTGCCAAGCCATGAAGCTTTAAATTCAGAAGTACTGACCAGTGTTCCTGCTCTCAAGCTTCCAGTGGATGAGGCTAGGGGGTTGAAACTGGCAAGAAGCTGTGACAATGACAGCTGAACAAAGCTCTGGGGTCATGTAGAGGCTCCTGTGGTGCAATGTTCACAGCTGAATTTAAGACAGTGACTTAACAACCCCCAATAAAAAACGTCAGCTTTAGGTGTTTTCCATCCAATACGTGATACTGCAAAAGCATCCTAAGGACAGGAAGTTAAAGGCTCATGAGAGCTGCACCTCACTGAAATGACTAGGAAAAAGGTGAGAGCTTTAATAACAGTGGTAAGAAAAAGGCAGAAAGTCATTGTTTCGTGATAGATAGGAAATAATAAACTTTCTGTTTTGAAAAAGGCAGGCAAATTTACATTACTAAACAAGTGTGGATCAGCAGAAAGGACAAAACTAACCACCCAGAAGGTGTTGGTAAAAATTCTTCAAATGAGGGTAGTGGAAATCTTATAATTTAAAAAAAAAGCCAAGCTTAGACTATAACATGACTATGTTCAGTTAGAAAGTAATTTCTGTGAAACATGGATATTAAAGAGCAGTTCCATTTATTTTCATGGATTTTTTAAATTTCAAATAGTGAATTAATCTCACTTACTTTGAGCCTTTTTTCCCTCCCTCTTCATGTGGGAACATTAAAATATTGATAAAGATAAGAAAATTAACACATCTCTCTATAAAATTTATTTAAGCTCAAATTTTTCCTGATTGAAAGGTGATAACCCTGGTTTCTCAGTGTGTCATATCTGTCCAAAAATGCTGAAAGGAAAGTATAAAGCTAATTTTTGCCTTTTGGGGAAGAACTATCATTTCTGACTAAATCTATATGCACCTGAACACGCTCCGAAGTTCAGAAGGTTTAACTGAGTGAGCAATTGCTTTCTGCTATTCCTTTGTTTCCTAGCTACCGAACAGAGGTTAGATCTCTTGTAGCAGGCTGAAAATTATTTCTGATGAGAGCAATTACATAAATGTCATGAAAAAGATGTTATCAATTGGTTGGGGTTTTTTTTTGTTGTGTTTTTTTTTTTCCTTCAAGAGTTTCAGCATTATCTGTTTTTGGGGGATACTGGATTATTGAAGATAAGAACAGATGTTAGATACGGTATCCTGGATACAGTGCTTCAATAAAAATGAGATGCCTCTCCTCACTAGCTACACAACTTCAAGCCAAAGTGGTGCCAAAGACAGGAGGAAAGGTTACATGTGAACTGTAACCAAGCAAAGAACACTACAGTAATACACACCAGATTACATTTTGCACTTGTAATAATAGCTATTCTTCAGGAACACCTTGGACTGTCACTGATTTATTTTCTACACGGTGTGTGTCTTACTGGGAGTGAGGCACAACTTGCGAGGTCACCGAGATCTGCAGTGCAATACTAGGACCTTTGAACACACAGTCAGAGAGGCATATGCGATCTTGTGGATAAATACTTTACTGATCCTCACCTCCTATGCAGTAGCCCATGCATCCTTGAGTAGGCTGCAGGAGATACACAAAGAATTCACCACAGTTCCTGGCAGCAATGGATATCTGAAATAAGCAGCAATCCTTGGTGCCCCCGAAGAAGACCTGCCAGGCAACACATGCTGTCAGCCTCTGGCTCTCCCCAGGAACTGGAAGGGACTCAGACTTCAATGACAACCACACCGGAGCTTGTGTCCCACATTTATTCATCTGAGGATGCACACAAAAGAAAATGTTTACAGTAAATGCAGTAAGACTCTGTGGAGAATCACTAAAACCCAAGAATTTGAGTGTGGTGGACTTGGAGAGTCAGTGAAAAAGCTGTGTAAGTGGCGATGAAAATGTCTCATTCAGTTTAGAGAGGCACTTTACACAGATAAAATTCTCAAAGAACACAATAACTGGATTCCAAAGTATTTTCCTCTATTTTTGGTTGGTTTGTATGAAAAAGATGAAAGCATATGCACAGGCTAGATCCGTTCTCTGGGAATTACACTTAGGGCCACATCAGCAGGCCGATCCCCATCCGTGTCTCATCTGTGGCAGAAGAAGGCAAGGGCTGACAGAGCACAAGGGGCAATAAGTTGTTAGGACCATTCCAAAGCAGGACACTGCGATACTCAGAGCACCACACACCAGCATCTTCCTCCAGAACAGTTACAGATTCAGCTATCATTGTCCTGACAGCTTCTGCCTTACCCCTCCAGCACATACTGCACACATCTTTGGGGCTTGAGCCTCTGCCTTATTCTGAAGGAAAACACATATGCAGGATACATGAAACATGTGCAGAATATACATCATCTGATCCAATTTTTTGGAGGTTTTGACCTTCAGGCTTCTAACTGTTAACAGATCCCTGAATACCCTGACCATAGAAAATCCCAAAGCAGGAGGGGTTGGTCCTAAATAGTTTAAACTATGGCATTCTGAGTCACAGCTGGGAGAGGCTGCACCATTTTTACCTTTTCCAACTTGGAGATGCATGTTCAGGCATCTCAGATCTGAATTGCACTCTGTATCTGCCAGGCTCTTTCCACTGACTAAAGGGACATGATTATCCAAAGCTGTCTTTAATTTAAGTACCTCAGTGAGGAGATCAGGTATAATCAAAGCCTAATAAAATGTACACAGCCATTTACAATGGTAGCTCATTATTCTTCACTGTTACCTATCATTTGCCAATATGCAAAGCATACAGATATTTGAGCTGAAGTTTGAAAATTGTTACCAAATACTGGCAATAATTTACTCTCAGGTATCAGTCTTATTCCACAGAGTGTGACTGCCATTGCTTTGCATTTCTTTAGCCAGTGGTAGTGAACTGTCTCTAATAGTCTGATGTGGGGAACATGCTTCCTCCCAGTGTGAACATTCGGCTTTATATTACACTGAAAAAAAACCCCAGCAACCCACCATTTTTCCGATTGGCCTGGGTTTGCTGCTTCACTTTTAAGATCAAAAGTTGTTTGTGGCAGCAGGGAAAGTGGTGAAAGTCAAATGATCAATTTATTAAGTCATGTGCCAGTGCCCTCCTGTAGTTTGACTTTTACCTGGGAGTTATGCAAGCCAGAAAGCAGGGACAGGCAAGTGGGGGTTCACATCCAGGCAAAGAAAGATATTTGAAGAAAATAAAGAACATGGCGTGACACACTGATTTCCGTTTGGAGCTAGCTATTGCCAGGCTTCTGAAAACAAGGATTCCAGAGAGACACCATTAAAATTGCCCAAAGTCTTTTGTTTCCCCAGAGATGTGGCATTGGCCAAGCAGAGGGACTGTGTCCCTGGTGTCCCTGCAGAAGGCACTAAAACTCACCCGATGCAGCAGGTCCCCAGGGAGGAACAGTGTGGCAGCATTGTGCTAGTGAAGATGAGTGGATTAGCATGAAAATGCTTTTACATGGAATTTTAAACAAATCCCTTCCTTTCCTCTACTTAAAAGTCATATTGTGTGTAGCTTTGTAAGAGTTTGTATGATTTGTTGTGTTTGTTTATTTACAGCTTTAAGGGACAGCAGTCCTGTCCTTTCTGTGCTGGGAAAAATGCAGATGTCAGGAATTTGTTCTTTCCTGGTGAATTTCTGACCTACAGAGCAAGATCTGAAGGGTCGGAACTAGATGACCTTTAAGGTCACTTCCCACCCAAACCATTCTATGATGATTCTATGCATGTGTGAGTAAAGATTGCTGTACTGAATAATTATTTTTTGAAATTACATTAAAATAGAAAGGTATTTGTGAGTGTATCTTGCAGGTGTTTTAAATCCCATAAGTTGGGAAGAATCAGAGTATGGGTGTGCAGAGCAGAAGAGATGAATGAGTGCTGGAGCTCAATGGGTGTGTGTAAGATCATAGAAAGCCTTGAAGGAAAATGGTGTGGCAAGGAGACACAGCACAGCCTACCTGCGGGACTCCCCTACTCCTGCTGACTCTGAGGTTGGCACCGGAGCTTGCTGACTGAGTAGGAGGAGAGATGCCAGCACTGCTCATGCCAAGGGGAGCATTCCCAGTGCTGCTAACAACCATTGCAAAGAGCTATTGCCACCATTTACTGACATTGTTACTGAAAAGTGACATTTATTGCTTTATAGTGACTCAATCTCCAGCAAATACCTGTGTCTCAAGGAATGTTTGCACCCATGGCTGAACAAACTGAAAAATAAGACCTTTTCCTGCTCAGAATAAGCTTTTGCATCCATTTGCTTCTGTCTTTAATGGTGTAACTGGCCTCAACACATCAGTGCTGCTCTATTGGAAGTGTGGCTGCTTAGCTGCCTCTGGCCAGGCCCGGGTGGTGCCTCAGTTTCCCTGGCTGCTGCTTGACCTTGGGCAAATTACTTACTCTTTGCGTACCTCACTTCCTTATCTCTAAACCAGAGGTCGAGGTGGCTGAGATAGCAATAGTACTTCTCTGCTTTGTGGCAGTGCTGAAAAGATAAATTCATTAATGAGACACCCATCTATCTGCTTTGCTCTGGGCCATGTAGATAAATAGACAGATTCCAGTGCATTGTGACTGTGAAAAAAGACAAAATGTGATCCATAGATAAAAGTGGTTCTGTATCCTCTGTTAACACAGACAGGGAAGAAAAATAAAATGCTGAAATAAGAGGATGGTGATCTTCCCTCTTTGTACTTATCCTCGCCACAAGTCTGTGAGCCAATTCAGTGCTCGAGAAAGTATGGATTAGCATCACTGACGTCAGCCACCAGCATTGTGTGCAGGCTTTCTGATAACACCCGCTGTGATCTGCAGCACCCTGGATTTGTTCTGGCAAATCTTGGATTGAAACTCTTTGAGCGAAGTAGTTTGTTACGTAATGCACACAAATTGCAAGCAATAATGAACCCTTTTGGCTGATTTTGCACGCAAGAAAAGTCATACTGTTAGGAAGCAAGTTAAATATGTTATGATCAAAGTATGATAGAGTATTACTGGCTGGCCAAGGAAGAATTTTGGTATAAATCAGGTATTTCTGTCTTCCTGGCATCTTTATGATGTACATGCATTCATTTTTTGCTTTGAGCTATGTGCTGTCCATCTGAGTCAAGCAAGTTGTCCCATGCTAGCTGAAAGGATTTGCTGCATGAGGCCTCTGTGAATTAGAAAACAGGCCTGGGAAGGGAATGACAAATGTATATTCATGTACTCAAGTAGCAGTAGAGATCAGAACAGAGAAAAACAAAGAAAAAATATTTAGGAAAAAAAAACTTAGGAGAAAAGATTTCAAAGAGCCAAATTTTCAAGACTCAGCTGTGGTATAATTAGCATTAAATTTTGTAGCAGTCATTTGGAAGAGTAACCAGATATATGAATACAGAGGTACTAAGTGATTGGCATTTAAGATATAGCATTTACCTGCAATAGCTACAGTCATTGCTGCTCTAAGAATAGCGTAGAGCAGTGGGAATCTCACACTGTAATTCAGCAGCATTTCCAAAATGATGAAGAGGAATTATACAGCTGCCACCACAGAAGAGCAAACTCCAGAAGCCTCTCACATGCAGACACTCATCTGGTGGGAAGCCAGCGGTGAGGATCAGGCCATGTCTTTGTTGGGGTTCTCCAGGTAGTCTACATAATGTAGATTGCATAGCGGCACTATCTCTGTGATGTGCAAAATACCCACGTTTCTCACTTGAAATGAAAACTACACAGCAGGAAGAAAAATAAGCTACAATACCAGCAACACTGGAAAACACCTGAGTGCCCACAGTCTGTCGACTCATGTCCAAGTACTGGTAGATCCAATGAGAAATAGGGTCTCTTCCTACAAATCCTGCCTCCAATGTATGTCTCTAATCAGTGTCCTTGGTGGCAAGGGGCAGGGGATGTCTGATTAATACTCTGTACAAGAGATCACAAGCGTTCGATTACTTCAGTTGACATGTTTACTTGGACTTGCAACTGATCAATATAATGGAAAGTTAGTGAAGTAAACTAGGTTGTTTTAAACCCTAAATTTAGGTAATTCAGTGCATCTGCACCAGGTAACCAGTGACACAGCTTGCATGAATGAGAACTTATCTAACACAAAAGGAAGTTTTTAGGCTGTTGCCAGGCTTCTATAGTGCTCAGTATCTTTTATACTTTATCCAACTATAATTAAGTGGTGCTTTAATCTTCAAAGCATTTTATAAACCTTACCTAATTAATCTTCTCAACACCTCGATGTGGCAGGTAAGCATTCACTGAGTATTTTTAATACATAATTAGGCACCAGCTAATCGTTTAAATAATTCAGTTCAGAAAACCTAAATGAAAAATATATTAAATTTGTTCCCCCTTTGCCAAAATAATGGGACAAACCATTATTGTTTAATCCAATGATATCTCCTTCCATTTATTTGGGGTTTGGAGAATCAACTAGTTTGATTGATTGAACACACTAAGGCTCTTTATAATTGCACAAAGAAATCAAGCTTGATTGTTCTTGTTACTGGGGTATTGCACTGAAATTATGCTGTTAAAAATAAGTAGCACCATGTGTGAGAAATGCATTGTTTTAGTTAGATGGAGATGGAAGGCTTTTTGGTATACTGCTGGTTGGCAGTTAAAGCATTGTGATTTTGCATCTGTTATCCACTCAAAACTTTACTTGTTGTTTTTTTTTTAATTTCTTTGTAGTAAGTTAAAGTAAATAACATTTTTTTATTTCAATCTGGGGCCGAACTCCACAGAAATCAGTTACATCAGGAATATCTGTAGCAGCAATTAAACCAGTGCCTGTATTGTGTTTCCTTTAAGTACATGCTTCTGAACAATAAAAGCTGTAATTGTAATTTCTGCAGAAGGCTTTTTGTATGTCTGAAAAACAAACAAGAAAACCAAAACCTCTTCAAACCATTATGATTTGGAGTATTCACATATGCTTGCAAGAAAGAGAATTGCAGATTGAATAACACCTTGAAATTGTCACTTGCTTTTAAGTTCATAAAACAATTGCAAATCAAAGTAGGACTGGATTCAGAGCAAAATAAGAATTGAAACAAAATAAAAAAATTAATAGTAAGCAATTGAGCTATTGTAATTTGATTGTGAGTATAAAATGTTCTGCAACAGGTTAAGTAGAGGAAGAAACTAAACTGAGTATGGGAAAATGTAAATTTTCTTCATGGGGGCTACAATATTAAGCACCACAGGCAGGTTAGATTTGACATGCTTTAACATGACATTGTTTTATACACTGAGGATTAACGTTTAAGCCTATGTTTGAGCCTAGTATATATAATAAAACCTAAATTTATAGTGTTAAAAATGTAACTTGAGAAAACACCAGCCCTGACTGCTTAACATGTCCTTCTTTTGCCATATTTATAGTTGTACATGAATTTAGAGCATGTACAAATTTGGAGATGCTTTTTCTCATTTAGAGAATGAAATTTCTGAAGAAGGATATTGGAAGTAATCTTGATATACCATCACAAGCAGGTGTTACCGGGCATTTCCAAAACAGATTCATACCTGTAACCTGTAGAAATCCTTGCTGCAGAATTGTGGATGCTAAAAAATTACAATGAATGGACTGGCTTATGGGTGAGAAATCACTTTAAAGTCTCATACGATCCATGTCTGAATCCAGAACTCCCTGAACTAGGAGTTTCTGGAGATTGTTAACATGCAAAACTGAAACTGTTCCCCTGGTTCTGCCCTCCCCTCTGAACAAACACATTTGACTGCTGGCAATGACAAGAACCTGATGCAAGCGGCACTCTGCTGTGATGTAGGAGGTCACTTGGAGGCTCCTGCCATGCATGCCAAAAGGAAAGCAGAAAATAAAGTGAACCAAAGTGAGGTGCTGCCTTGAGACTGGGAAGAAACCAGGAGTGAAACAGTGGCTGCTCTGAGAGATTGAACTTGAGCTGATGGGATGTGGTGCTGTGTAGGTGTATATTTGTGTGTGTGTGTGCCTGTGTGAATGCGTTGTGTACACTCATGGGATGAGACTAGCAGGCCAGGTAGCATGCATATTTTTGCATGCATATGTATATAAATGCCAAACCATACATCTGGACCATCTCCATAGGTGGGTGTTATGGGAGGACTACTGGCTAATGAGGCTAATGAGGTGCAACATTTCAGGAGATCTGGAGATTAGTGAGACCAGTGTCTCACTCCGGCAGTGGGAATGCAGTGATTTTTGTGGTCAGTGCGGTAACATCTCTATTACTCTCTCCACTGAAGGAATATAGTACCACAAACCCTCTGTTCCAGAGGACAAGTGTTTGCTGGTGACAATTGTTCTAGTAGTCATTCTGGTTTTAATCCCTTTCTTTTATCTTATCATCTGATGTTCACAATTGATTACTCAAAGCTGGAAATACTAGCATTGTTTTGAGAAGTAATGAAGCTTACTCGTGCATTATCCAGAGTATTCTTGCTGGTTTCAGAACCAATTACTATTTGCATAATCAAATTCTTAATTGACATTTTTTTCTTAAAATTGTGGAGTATAATTATGCATTTTTACCCTCATGTAAATGAGGGAAATAAGTGCATTTCCAGCCATATTTCTGGCTTCACATTAGGCATGAGCCGGCATTGCAAGGCCTGCCTGTCATTAGTGTGGTGTGGCATTTGGATTTGCATTACAGTTAGCAGTAAGCACTGTGCTTCTGTAATCCACAGATTGATCTTTAATCTGACTGTAGAGCAGATCTTCAATAATATTAGCAGGTTGTGTTCTGTCACATTTCTTTTCAGTATTTATTCCTTTCACGAGGATTGCCTATATGTACATGTGTACAGATGTATGTGGATACCTTATATTATTATTATTCAGAAGCCTGAATTTCTGTAACTGATGTATGTTTTTCCTATATTGACTGTTAAACACTTTTCTGTATCTTTAATACATTTTCTGTAGAGCTTTAATTTTTATGTCAGTTTTGTTCCTCTGAAGGTCATTTTACTACTAGTTCTGGCAATGTTTGTGCGTTGTTTCTTGCTCCTCAGCACAGTGCCTTAATCTTAGTAAAAGCTTCACTATGCTTTCTTCCTTTAGTGTTTCTGCCTTTCACAGTGAATTTAGCAGTTCTTGAAGAACAAACTGATATTTGTGATCTGTAGGCAACAACCTCAATATCTGGGGATATAAAATCTGCAAGTTTCTGTTGCTTTCTACTGGGATTTGATTTCGGATGGGGAAGTCTCTGTGGCCCACAGTCCATGCCCAGGATCCAGTAGTTGCTGTGCCTCCTTCAGGAGCACAGGGGGAGAGGTGAGGAAAAAACAGAGAAAGGAAGGTCAGGATTATTCATAAACCCCCAGAGAATTTCAGCAGGCAAAGCCTAAACTGGAAAGCTGTTTCATTCAGAAGTATTTTGACACTGGAGGAATAAATTTATGGACAGCAGTTGGATCCAAGGTATGGAGAATTCAGGAGTACAATTCATATTTTCACTTTCTTTGACATAAAAGCTTTTGCAGTTTTCCTCTGTCTTCCCTCCTTTGCCCCACACCCCCACTCGCCCTTGTTTTTCACTAGGCTTTTGGTTGGTTGTTTTGTTTAGTTTTGTTTGTTGGGGGTTTTTTTTGTTGTTGTTGTTGTTATGTTTGGTTTTTTTGTTTTTGGTTTTTTGTTTGTTTGTTTGTTTTTTGTTTGTTTGTTTTGGTTTCTTTTAATTAGTGGATGAGAAGCAGCTTCTTAAGAACTGTTACTTGTTTTTCATTAAAAAGGTTGCTGTGATACAGTTGTAGACAGAAATTCTCATAACTTCTGTGACTTGGTTTTGCTCTCTGTTGAATATAGTATTTCTGTGGTTATGAAACTATATGCAGGTGGGGCCATATATTTATTGTAGAGCTTTTTTTTTCTGTAGCAATATTATGAATACAGGCTTTGAGAGTGTGCCTGGGAGTCAGCTATCCCTGCCCAGACACTGCAGCCAGTTCTGGGAGTTTGCCTCCCTCATGCCCATCCAGCATGTGCCATTTCTTCTGCTGCAATCCTTCCCAAGCCAGGCAAGACCTCTAAATCTCCATTATGGTTTAAATCCCTTCTGAGCTCAATTGGGTGGCAAGAATCCTTACCTACTACTACTTTGAATTAAGAAGTTAATCTTATCTATCGATAAGCATCTAATTGTATCCGATCAGTATCAACAGGATGTCACCAGGAATATATTTTGCAAGGTGTTGGAGTAATGTACTTTTTAACTCTCCAGTTGTATTGCTGGGCTTTATTTGATCTCTTTCCTCTTCTATCTGTTCAGGATTTTCTTTGACTTGTTTAATTAAAATCAGCTCACTGCAGCCAGTCTGGAATGTCCAGTAATAACTGCTTATTAAGGAGTGTAAGCTTTGAAGTTATTAATTTAAATTATTTTGTTCCACAGGTTTTGCTCAAATTAAATGGAAAACCAAATTAAACAATGATTTAATTAAGTGGAAGAGATAGACTGTAGAGGCAGATTTAGAAGGTGAAGATCTAAAAGAAGCGTATTCTTCCAGTTATGACATCTAACAGATGTAATCCTTCATCAGCATGGTGAAGCAGGGATTTATTGTCACTCAGAGGATAATGAAGAAACCAACGACAAGAATTAGGTTACAAGATAAGAAACTAAACTAATTAATATAGCTCTATAAACCTGAATAAAAGACTCCAGAGAGGAGATTAAAAGAAGCAAAGCATGTATTGTTGGAAAGAAATCTCACAGTCAAGCATTTCTACATACATAAAATTGCTGAAATACAATGTCAAATTGAGTAACTTTATAGAATATATATACACTTATAGAGCAACTTGTAAGAATAAGCTTCACAATGCATTGGGACGGTCTAGGATGACCTGCCATGAAATTAATATTTCAATAATAATCATGCCAATTTGTTCATGTTAATTAGATTTATGGTTTGTGTATGCAGAGAGTTAGAAATCCCACTGAAGTAACAATTATCTCTTAACATTTCATTTAACATTAGATTATTGAGATATATTTCTATTGTGACAAGTTCATAGGTCCATTTTAAATGGATATGAAATAATGTTTGATAATTCCAAGAAGGTTCTCCAGCTAGGGAAGCATCACCTAATATTAAATTTCCTGGCAATCTAAGTTGAATATTTAATATTTAAAGTAATTTATGGTAATTGGTCTATTATTTTCTGATTAATTTTGTTTAACAGTGTGTTTGAAATATTCTAAACTGCAGCTGGGCTGTTCGAGATGGCAATGACTTTAGTTGGGGTCTCAAGTTGCTGTGGCAGCAATGATTGCACTTTAAATGTTATTGTCATACCCATAAAAAAAGATAACTATAGTTTTGTCTTTTTTAGAGAGTAGACTTATGTGATGGAGGTTTTTTTGCTCTAGAAAGCCATTCATGCACTTACAAAACTAAATAATGCTAATGGTGGAAAAAGACTCAAATTTAGCTTTTCCTTCTGTATCACTAAAGAATATTCTCTAACATTATTTTTTCTGTTTTTTCCCTTCTGATTTCATAATAACGACATATTCCTAATTGACAATAAATTTGAGTCAGGTGCCAGAATCCATTCTTAAAGCAGCAGAATTGCTTGGAAGAAAGTATAACTTATGGTGACATATGTGGATTACTAAGTCTCTCTCTTTACAGCTGCAAACACCTTGGTTTATGTTTGAATAATGCCCAATCTGTAGAGGTCCTGGTCTTTGACTGCTGCCCTTGAATATGACATTATTCTTGTTGTTGTTGTTATTATTATTACTACTACTATTACTGGAAAAGTGGTTTTCCCACCTATCCCCATTGCAGTCTACTGGCTATGAGAATACAGAGGTGTCTGGAACGGAAAAATACATCAAAGGATATATTCAAGTTCACCAGGGTTTTACTGACTTCAACACATCTCGTTGGCATTTCTGGAGGCTTGTTGTCGACCATGAAACAGTACCATGCTGGTGGCAAGGAGTGGTCACAAACCAGGTCCTGAATTGCTGTTCGCTGCAGCTCCAGTGAGTCAAACTTGGTGCTGCAGTAGGGATTGTAGAGGATGTGGTGTCCCTCCTGTGAGCACTCAGGAGCTGGAAAGGGTGCAAAAGGAAAATGATTAAATAGTTAATTCAAGTTAATTAAATTGGATACTGTTAATCACCTCTTAAAGGGGGTACATCCTCTTATGTTCAGATTCAGTTCAAGGCAAACCCTGGGAAAAGTTAGAATTTGGAATTAAGTATATAAACTTGGAAGCTTGGTAACATAAAAATTTTAGTTATCTAGATTTTCATCGTATCTGAATCAGAACCAGAAGCCTTATAACCTTTATTGTGACCTCATTCTAATTTTAGGGATTCACATCTGAATTGCTCCTCCTCAGAAATCAAATGATGTTCTGAGGTTCCAAAGCCTTCTGATCTTTGCAAAATAGTTTTGGGGCTTTTTTCATTTACTATATGCATGAGCATTTTAATCATGACATAAATTGATGCTCAAGTGAACTTCACTACTTTTAAATACATTTTTAGAATAACAAAACTAAGAAATGCTAAGAGAAAAAGAAATGGTAAAAATCCAACAGTACAATGTTTTTAGAAATAAGTTCAGGTTAGGCTTGTAGATATTCACAGGTCAGACTCGCCTGAGGCGTGTACCCATAAAGCCAAATACATCAGAACTTCTGTGCGTGCATCACAAAATTTAAATCAAAACTGCTGCCTCTCAATATGTGTGTGTTTACACACCTGCCCCCCTTACTTTCATACATTTCTTGATTTTTTAACAGAATATTCAGTAGTTTCTCATAATCTAATGTGCTGGGTTTGGCTGGGATAGATTAAATTTTCTTCACAGTAGGTACTAGTATGGGGTGATGTTTTGAATTTGTGCTGCAAACTGTGCTGATAACACAAGAATGTTTTAGTTAGTGCTAAGCTTTATTTACATGAGGTCAAGGCCTTTTCTGCTCCTCGCCTGTGTCCTGGGGACACAGCTGGGACAGCTGACCCCAACTGACCCAAGGGATATTCCATACCATATGGTGTCATGGTATTTGTCTTCCTAAGTAACTATTGCACATCACGGATCTCTGCTTTCCTGGAGATGGCTGAACACCTGCTGGCCCATGGGAAGTGATGGATTAATTCCTTGGTTTGCTTTGCTTGTGCATCCATAGCTTTTACTTTACCTGTTAAACTGTCTTTATCTCAACCCATGAGTTTTCACCCTTTGCTCTTCTGTTTCTCTCCTTCATCCTGTTGGGGGGAGTGAGAGAATAGCTGCGTGGGGTTTAGTTGCCAGCTGGGGTTAAACCACAACACCTAATAAAAGTAAGACTTGTAATGATCCTTTGAAAGTTTGTTTATTTTAAAAAAGCTGATCATGTAGAAAAAAGGGCCTGTTCTTGGTTATCTTATCCATTTCTCTATGGGGCAAAGTCCATTTTTGCTGTATTGGCATTGTAAAGTAGGTCACAGGGGGAGACTGAGGTGGAGTTGCTCCCTGTTACGCATTGACAACAGAAGGCTCAGCTATTTCTTGCTACAGTAATCTTTAATTGCTAATGACGATGTAAGAGGCAGAGAGCACATCACAGGAATTGCTCCAACTAGTTTCAAGTGAGACCTGGCAGTTAGCAGAATCACCTCTTTGCGCTGTAAATAGAGCTTATTTATGTGACAATGTTGACAGAGCATAAGACCCCTCCCCATAATAGAATTTTTAAAATGTCATTTTCAGATTGTAACTCTGCTTTAATATTACACCAGTGGCACTCTGAAACAGATTTATCATTTTTATTTTATTGACAAGGTACTCAGAAGGTCAAAGTCAATCCATTTATGGTACTATTTTTAAAGATTATTTTTATTGTGCCAAAGGCAAAGCAATGGTATACAAGACAAATGGGGACAAAATGTAGCATAACAGAGCCCTTATTGCAGTTTTCACGGAACTAAACTGTCAAAGCAATGGTGCAATTCCAATGTAAAATTCAGCTGAATTAATAAAATTGCTTTTTTAAGTAAAAAAGGAGTGCCCTACGCTTTTCTTTTCTACAGGTAAGAGTCATTTTAAAGAGGGAACACCTAGAAATACTGCATCTCTAATTAAATCTGGTATCCAATTCCCTCCCTCAGATGTCCTTTCTGGAGATTTGGGCCCAACAGATGGAATCACATGAGGACTGTCCTTTGACACTTCCCAACCCAAGGGAATAAGTGACATTTCAGCAGACCAACTATGGACTGACAGAAATGAAAAATTTACCCTATATTTAAAAACTTTTAAAGAATGCAGACCTTCACGGATCTCTTCATTATCACGCAGAACTTCAGGAGCATTAACAGCAACAGGACTTTGTCTCAAGGCTCTTTTTGCTTGCCCTAAGTACCTCCTTTCTGAAGAAAAGACGAAAAAGTCTAAAAGTAAATATCTCTTTATACAGTATTTCAACAGAAATCCTGCGAAAACATTGTCATATCATTAATTGCATTTATTTTCTCAATAATATCAAATACTCTCTTTAAATGTAATTAATAACTTTCTGCTCAATAAGTATTAGTTATAATCCAAATTCACAAAACAAGTCGTGGTCTCACCAATGATTAACTACTCTGTCTAAACAATGCAAATGTATTAGACACTGAGACGTGGCTAATTATTTCTTCACCCTTCACATAGTTTTGTTTACAGTAGTTTAGAAAATGCTATTTTGCATATTACTGTTAGAGGAGTTGACTGCTGCAAATGGGACTTGCAAAAGGCAGAAAGGGACCTGGAGGAGCATATGGTGGGAGGCATGCAAGGTCAGTAAAGAGTGGAGTATTCACCCATTAATTTTAACAGTAGTTGGGACAAAAGCCATGTGTTTGCTCCCTAAAGAACATATATGTGAGACTCTGGCTCAAGCAGCCACCACCTCTAAAGGTGTATTTTATTCTCTATTAAATGTCAGAGTATGTTTATATACTTGTGACTGGGTTTAGTCATGCTTGCAGGCTGTCATCGAGGAGGCAGCAACGAAAATTGATCCACTGTCAGCTCCCCTGGAGCCAGCCTGATGGATTTTGTTCTCACTCTGATGCAGATCAGACTGAATCACACTGAAGTCGATGGCGGTGCACTGGCACAGAGCAGGAGGGAGCTCAAGCAAAAGCTCACCCAGGTTTTGCAGCAAGCCATGATCAAAACTATCCCTCAATTATCGAGTTTCCCTTGTAAAATGGTGCTGCTTATTATGGCCTTATGACAGAATCATTGTAAACTTTAACATGTAAATTGGAAGCCATAGTGCAAGTTAATTATGATGCCTTTCCTGCAGAAATAAAGGCATTGCTGTTATCATCTATATTATGAAAATGTTATTTAAAAAAAAACTAAGAAGATACAGCTGAGCCCTATTGGTTGTACACCTGAGGGATGCCTACTTGTGCCTTATGGTGACTGCAGCTACACTCTAATCAGATGAAGCCTTCCTCTTCATTTTTAATTCATGACAAAGTCAGATGCAGATGTCAAGCTTGTGTACAGTGATGAAGTGCTCAATATCAGAATTGTCCCCCCTGTTGTGGGGAACAATAGAAGTCCACATCCATGTCTTGCGTGGAGTCACTGTTACTCTGTGGCATGAAGGCTAGATTGCCTTTAAAAAGGAAGTATTTAATTTAATCACCCAGCTCTATTCCTATCATTTGAATTAAAAGGGCTTATGAAAAAAATGCTGGCTTTTCAGGGAGCTGAATGCTCATGGTTGTTATGACCATTCAAATTTCCTTCAGGAAGAAATGAAACTGTGTAATGAGAATTCGTTACTCTCAGTCCAGAATATTCTTGGTAGCTGGTGCTTTAGTCTCCTGCAAAAAGCTTCTTCCTAAACCACTACCACCCTCCATAAAGGCAAGGAACTACTGCTAACACATAAGGATTTGTTCACTTTACTAGACTTAAAGCATTTTTTTAAAGCCAACAATTTTGTGGCAGCAGCTTGCTGCAGAGAGACACTGAGTAGTTCCTTTTTGACACAAAAAGCAAACAGGTAACAATAATTGTTGCAGCTGCTAAGTAAAATGGCATTAGAGTAACTCCTGATAAAACAAATCCTGTGGGGAAAAATCTATCTCCACTGAAGCCATGAGGGATGTTGCCATTAATGCCCAGATGTCAAGATTCACCTGACATTAATGTTCGGGAAGTTGTTATGTGCACATGAAATGAGAGGTATCATGTGGGCTCACTGAGAAGAGGAGAGCCTCTTGCAGAAGGCAGAATCATCCAGAAATATTTTATGGAAAATGCTCAGAAAGTGTATATCTACTGTTGTGGACCTGGGGGTTGGCTCTCAGCTAAAGGAAACATCAATGTGACCAAGGCTGGAGGAAAACATGCATGTCAGTAGATCCTGAGGGCAGCAGCCCAGAAGTCCATTCTTGGTGGGCTGCTAAGTATTGTACCAGGGGGCTCCACAGGGTTATACCAGGAACCAGCCAAACAAGTCTGGAAGGGTGGTTTTAGGGCATTACTTTGGGATGCCCCCAGCACAGATCTATACATTTATCACCTTAAACATCTGCTGGCTGGAGCTTATTTTAAGCAGGTTGGTAGCTATATGGTTTGCAAGCAACTGAGCCACCTGTGTACCTCTTGGGCAGAGGCGCTGGTGGAAAAGAGGTTGCTGTGGGGACCACCAGGCATGTGCTATGGATCCATCTATCCTGGCTAATGCTCATGGCCATAGGAGGAAGTACCAGACATGCCAAGGAGGGATACCAAGAAAACTGGAGCAGCAGGCTGAAAACTTAAAGGAAATAATTCTCTAAAACTTTTGCTTTTACTTCTAAGGACAGGTGAGTGCAGGTGTGACAGAGCTTTACCTATCACTCTTGCTCCCAGTAAATATCAATGGCTTATGTGAAGGAAGGTTTAAGGAGCTGTGAGATTTTGGTTTTTTGCTTCAAATAGTGGCAGCAAATCAAATAATATCAATAGGTGATGGCAGCTAGAAGAATCTTAAAGAAATATAGTCCACAAGCCTGAGGTACCTGTTTGTTTTGGGCAAAGCAGTGTCAGCCATGTAATATATTTAAAGGGCATTCTAAAGCTCTGGGAAATGGCTGATGGACTGCAAAATAATTTTTGTGTGGAGGATAAATGAAAACCCAGTGGCTGATCAAGTTTATACTAACCAACAGCACCATTCTGCAATGTGCTGTAATTGTTCTGTGACGAGGAAAGATACATTCCCAAATTCAGCTTGATTTCTTGCAGTCATCCCCCACATTGTGGGAGCCCAGCTGGAGCTTTCCCCCAAAGCAGCAACGAGTCCCAGAGCTGGGAAGTGGAGTTGGCCACTGGTTTTCATATGGCTTTGCTAAAAGGCAGATAGAGGAGGTGCTGGGGAGGTTTTCAAGTACGACATTTGAAAATGTGCACATGTAGTTATATCCAAGTATGTACATGCGTATATAAATCATAGAATCACAGAATGGTTTGGTTGGAAGGGATCTTAAAGGTGATCTAGTTTCACCCCCACACCATGAGGGTTTTTTATATATATATATATATATTTCAACTTACGTATGCAATGACTCATATTTTTGATATTTGTATGGCATACAGTAAATTTTTGAAGTCCCTGGCAGATTTTCAGATTTCTACTTTTTGTTTCTTACCATCCATATTGGAACAAAATATTTTGCAGAGTGTCCAAATTTCTCTTCACAGGAAAATTATGAAAGATTTCATTTGGAAAAATCAACCCAAAATACCTAGGCTATTCAGCCATAACTCTAAATTAGTTGCAGATAAGGGATGTGTTCGCTTTCTTCTCTTTCTATTTTAGAGACAGTAGGAAACCTTTTAATCACCAGCCACTTCCATGCCCAGTGGCTGCATTTCACTGATGTATCAAAGTTCAAGTGAAAACTTCTGAAGCTTTCAACCTGTCAGTGTCATCCACTTCCCCATATTATGATTTACCATACGTCGAAAGAGAGCTTGGGCAGAAAAAGAAGACAGATGTCGGAAAAGGGAAACTCTTTCCAACCTCTTAATGGATGTGTTCAAAATAACAGCAGAAATCTCTGATCTGAAAAGATTTACAAATTTCTTTTGGTGGATGCAAGTTCTAGGTAAAAAATAACCTATTAATAGATAAGGCATTTGTAGCTAAGGAACATCTGACAGTTTATGACAGATGAAGGTTTCTGCTTTATTTCACCAGTACTTGCTAAGATTTTAATGCAATTATTCTGCATGCTGATGAAAAAAAAAAATTAATCCTAAAAGTATTCAGGGGCACAAATTTGTTGTGCACGTGAAAGTGATCACTCCATAAAAAATGCTTGAACCATGTCTGCTCCTTTGGAATAAAATGTAATATTTTCATAAAAAAACTTCAATAGCTAATAAATAAAGATATTTTTAGATAATTCAGAAGCAGAAGAACCTCCTACTTAACTGAAATGATAAGAAAGAACACTATATAAATACCACATACTCATAATAGCAGGGTCTTGAACAAGTCATAATGAGATCATAAGGCAAAATTGATAGAGGTAAATGAACCATTGTATAAATGAATGTAATTATAGAAAATTTGGCCCAGGAAGAGGCTGAGCACCTGCTGAAAAGAATAAGCCATTTTTCATATGTATTATTTGTACTAATAACAGACAGAATTAAGAAGGAAAATCCAGCCAAGCAGGAACATGGTTTTCTAGGAATCTGCTGCTTAATGCTTCCCCTTAGATACAACACTGTTTGGAAAATAAGACATCTTCTTGTAACCCAGGGAACTCAATAGACAATTTAAGACTTTCACATTTATGTCTTTCAAAGTAAGCACTCTTCTTTCTTCTTTAGACTGTTCAGCTCTAGGGATCTGCTACGTTTGGAAGCAAAACGCAGCCTGCAATGCATCCTCCTGCAGTGCATAAGTGTGGTCCAAGCACCTATGATAGAGGCAGCTATGTGAGGAGACATCCCTTTCCTCCTTCCCTTAGTCCCACGAATGTTTATATACATCACCCTTGATATTTTGTACTTAAGGCATATGTAAATGAATCTCTTACTAGAGATTGCTCCAATCAGGCAGGATTGGGATGTTTATTTCTTAATTCTTAGGGAATTCTGGGTTTGGGGTTTTTTTTTGTTTGCTGTTTTCCTACACACAAGTGATAGCATGGGACCCTGAGAGAAAATGTAGTTGAAAAAAATCCTCCTACAATCTCAAGTTGTTGTCTGTATCATATATCCCAGTTTCATTTGCTTGGGAACAAGGTTACTCATTATCCTGGTCTATGAAGCAATATACTATTGACAAACCAAGGGCCAATGTTCAGTTCCAGAGAAAACTTTTATTTATGCTAATACCTCTTGTCTTGGGTTGCATTTCTATTTTTAACTTGTGGTTTATAAAGGATGAATTTATTATATGAAATCTTTCTTCTAGTCCATTTCCCCTGAATGGTTTGCAGAACAATGTACTACATACAGCTCACACAGGAGGATGCAGAAAAAGGCAGACATGCATTTTGCACAGGGCTGTAAGAGGTATCAAGAGGGGCCAACGATGTAGGTGACAACAAGGGGTCCCTGTAAAAATCATGAGCAGAGTCTGAGGAACTTCTGGGCAGTTTAATGCGGAGTTAGTGTGGAGCACTGTCACAAATGTGCTGAAAAGTGTTTTCTTCAGTGCTCCATAAGCAGAGAGAATGAAGGAACTGAGAGTTTATTCTCAGGGACACCACCACATGCATGGTCAACTGACCTGGAGGAGCCAGGAAGTTACCAGCAGAAGAGTCCTTTAAAATGTTTTGGTCCCGAGGACACACTCATCAGTGTGAAATTTGCTCACAAATAATATGGTAGGCACAAGAGGGACAACGCGTGATCACATGGATAAAAATCAATGGGCAGCTGGACAGGACAGGTAAAGCCTGTGGTTCCCCTGCTTTGCAAAATATGGCTTGATCTACTGAATGTGCCAGTTAGAAAAAGCAACAAAGCCAAATTGTTTCAGTTACTCTATTAAATTTTACCAGGTCTTTCTTATCCTCGCTAATTCTGGCTCAGCTTCAGAGCCAGGAAATCTAAAACTCTGAATATAGAAATCACCTACTATTGCTGTGTCAGAAGAGAATTAAAAACCTCATAAATTTCATCAAGTTATCTCTAAGTTAATGATGATGTCTCTAAGGACTTCTGAGCAAACAATAGAAGAAAATTATAATTGTTGTTATTGTTCGGTCTATTTTGCTCTCATTCCTCAAAACGAAAAAGTGAAAAATGAAAAGGTTCTTTTTTACCTCCTAATCTCAGTTGAACATACACTTGCAAACGTAGCTTTCCCAAACAGCAGTAATAAAAGCAAACTCACATGTTTTGCTTTTAGAACCCACTGGGCTCTATTCAGATGGAAATTTGATTTCCATGGTTTACCCCTTTGAGAGATGGAGCTATTTCCAAGCCTCAACTGTGATGCTGGCTAATTACAGTTTGCGAGCCACACATTTTTCCAGACTGCTCCCATGGCAAATGCTGAATTTTGGCTATATTTCCCCCCAACTTCTTCAATTTCATTCTGTATATGGATGATAGAGCACCGGGGAAAGTGTTGCCACTAACTTATTGTCAGTGCATCCAGGATGCAGCAGAGACCGGTGGAAAGATAAGGGGAATCCAACTGAAGGCAGCTTAGCACTGCCAAATGCCAGATTCATGTGTGTGTCCTGGGTGTGATTTAGTTCCTAATTTATACAGGGTGACGAGGCAATTTTTCCTGCTGTTGTTTGGTATTATTCATCACTATTATTCATTTCATTCACTGCCACAATAGTGGTTTTGGCAGTCACACAGTCATCACATGTTTATAATGGGCTTTTCTGTCAGGATTTTGACATTTAGAAAGAATGGTTTGGTTTGTTCTTGCCTTTGGAGTAAGGTTTTATTCGTTACAGTTCTGCAGCGATGTACGTGGACACACTCTTCTTCCCAACTAATGCACAAACCTGGAAGGATCTCACCGCCTTCCTACCCAAATTGAGGTCATCTTTGACCTTGTCCTTCATCCTCTCATAGGCTGCCCACTCTCTGAAACCTGGGGAGAGTTGATGGAAAACAGAACTGAGCACATAGCAGCTCCTGCTACGGATGCAAAAAACCCTTCTCATGCATTATGGCACTTTGGATGGATTTAAAAATATTAAAATAAAAGGTCATGAGCTAGAAATAGTCAGCAGCCTGCCTGGCCAGATTGATAAGAGAAAGCTGTGCACTCCCAGCCGTGGAAGTGCGACATTAAGTCTAATAGATTTCTAGAAATCGAGTTTATCAGCAATCCTCACTGTTTGTTTTTTTGACGTTTGAAAGATATGGTTTCTGTACATATAGTCATAATTATCTTCAAAATTAATATGCATCAATGCTTTCCTCCTAAAGAAACAGAATGGTCACAGTTTCAACCAGCAGGTTCCCTCAGCCATGGTGGTATTTTAGGGGAATCTTGTACATCTAGTTGTAAAAACACTAGCCACTATGTGTCTAGCACTTGAATGAGATCTGTTGATGCCTATTCATGCCATGAAAGAGCAAAGCTCTCAGTTCTTGTACATTAAACCCTCCAGATACCTGCATTTACTATTTTTATTTAGAGGAATTTAGTCCCCATTCATGGTTCTAACATGAACTAATTTTTCTGTTTTGTTTAGGGTCGTCTCTGCTTTGGTTGCTCCACAGATCTCTGTTTGACTAGTAGAAGCTTTCATAAAAATAGCAAGGTTTCAGGAATCAATAAGGACATCAGCTATAAGCTACTTTTTGATACATAAAAAAAAAATCCAGTTCAGCTGGTATCAGATGAGTGCTCATTAACTTTACAGCTGCTACCTGTGCAATCTTTTGGGATGTAATTACGATAATAAGAAAAAACATCTCCATAATTATATGTGCATGAAGCAAAATGCCTTTCTCTGGCCATCCAGCTAGAGCTGCAGATACAGATATGCATGCTTACAGAGGACACAGGGGATTAAGGAGGCGTAGAAATAAACGCAAGACAATTGTTGCCACATATGGTGCATATGGCAGATGTGTTTTGATCGGGGTCAGCTATGCAGAAGGTAAACCAACTGATTTTTTCTCATTTACACTGAACTAACTTTGATCACAGTGTAGTGTCATGTGTTTTAAAATTTATGCTCATTTAAAAACAACTCCTAATGTGCTGGAGAGATTTGTGTCCTTATAAAGTCTTTTGAGCCAGGAAGTGAGCTCCACCCCTCAAAACTCTCCACGCCAGGCTACGTAGAGAGTTTCTCATGCAGGGATGGGTTGGGATGGGATGGGGTTTTCCTCCACCAAAGTCAGTGTGGTGCTGGTAGTTTTTACAGGGGATGTAGCAGTGGCACTTTCTAATTCTTTAGGAAATAAATAAAAGAAAACAAGATTACCGGATAGACTATTCTCAATGGGAACTATTCTCTTTCCTTCTTAGACACTGATGATGCAGTATAGGTAATTATCACCAGACAAGATGAATCTGAATAATTTTTTATTTCCATGGATCCATTTTCATGCTGAGCTTTAATCTACTCCTCCACCTCCTTCTTGCCTGGTAACAGTGGGAGTAGACTTTTAGCTTATAAAATAGAGTTATACCCTTTATTGAAAAAGATGGTTTAAAAACAGCATTACTGAAGGAGGAAGTAACCAGAGCTTAATTCTTTTGCTAGGGAATAATTCAGCATATAATGTTATCCATAAGTAAAATAAGACAACTATAGGAAAGCATGCACTATTTCAGGTTTTCTTCCATCTTTCTGTTATCAAAATCAGACACAGTTTTGCATTCTTACTTGGTAATTGGCTAATAACTGTAATTTTCATCTTAAGAAGATAGGCTAGAAACCACTGTTCACAAAAGCCCTACAATGTAACAATTGATCAATTCTTCATTACACTTGATGTATTCAGTTTACCACAGTAATTTTGTTTGCAATTTGCGCTAAAAAAAAACCAAACAGCAAAAATCTACTCGAGCAATTTCAGATTGGAAAGCCATAACACAAATTAGTACACAAAGAAACATCAGGCAATCAATTTATCATTTGCTACTTTATTCTTTAGCAATTTGCAGTCATTGCTGAGTTGCTTTTGAAACTTGTAAAATTTGATTATGTGAAACCTGGTGAATGACAGGCTTTGGTCAGTTCTGTGTTGTGTTTTATGAGCTGTTTAGAGAACAGAAAGTTTGTACAGGTAGATCTGTCTGGCATCTGCTAATATCCTGCACAAGCACATATAGCTAAACCTTATCATGGAACCCTGGCAGCTCTACTTCTGTTGTTTTCTAACCCAGTTCAGTGAAGGCATAGTTCCCACTAAACCAGGTATATGCCATTTCAAAAGACGTACTCTGGACCTACATCTCCATACCAGTGCAGGAGTCAGCTGTGGTCCCATGCAAGACTGACTATTGCATCTCCCATAGTATCCACTGCATGGGTGAATATTACAGAAATCTAATGATGTTTTTAACTGCATGGTTTGAATAACACACCTGTCAGCCCATTAATAAAAACACGTTTGCTTGTGATAGGCTGAGAAGTGGTGGAGCCACATGCTGCTGTGTAGACCTTACACCTGTTCACATCTATTCATAAGTGACCTCATGAAGGTGTTCTATTTTTTATCCCCTGCCATGTTTGTCTTTCTGCATTTGGAAATGAGTATCCCATTCACTGTTTTTGTCCTTTATGTTGAACTGAGTTGTATAAATATTGTTTGTAAGCAGTGGGTATGCTCAGAGGTGCTGGATGTGCTTAGAGCACAGTCTGCAGAATAGACCTGGCAGAAGAAGAGCAATGAAAGGCAAACAAACATGTGAGAGGGCAAGTGACTTGGGGACATCTTCTGCTGAGTTTGGGCTGCACTGGCAGATTTGGGGCTGGCTGTTTTTCCCTGACTTGAAACAAGGTCTGCCATGTGCTGGGGCAATGGCCTGAGCACTTGGATATTTCGTGGCAGATCCCTCTCCTACTGAAACTGCTCCCTTTGTTATCATTTTGTTAACTATACACTGTTAACTATAAAAAAGGATATGCCAGCTTTTCCAGCTTCCAAAGCTGTTTGCCTTCCTTTTAATTTTCTTTGCACCAATGCATATTCAGTTATATTTATAAAAAACATAATTTCATCAAGAAAAACCTTCAAGTCTGATACCAGAATGTTCTGCTGCCTCATGATATCCCTGCAGAGCAGAAACCGGAGAGCAGGATATTAAAACCAGTTCTTTGCCACAACCTCTGCTTATTGACTGTAATGAGATTGAAAATGTCTCTTTTTTTTTTTTTCTAGGCAAGTTTCTGACAGGAGCACTTAGATGTGGGAGAGGGTTTCGCAGATGAGACTTCTGAAGTGGATAAGATAGATGTGAAGTCCCTAAAGGGCAAGGTTTACCTGCTGTCACTTGTTCCCGTCAGTGGGAATTTAGACACAGCTTTAGACACAGCCCCACCCAGCCTCCCACTTGCGGCAGCTTGTGCCCTCCTTCCTTTCTGATCCATATGCTGGGCAGCAAAGAAAATTGCTCCTCATGGACTACCACACTGAGCTGCTTTGGATAAGTGCATTCACTTGTTTTAGAGGTGGACCAGGTATGAGTAAACTTCCTTACTGGACCCTTGCTCTCACCCCCTGTTATGTAAGCAACCTTTACACTTAAAATCTCATTTGTGAATAGAGTTCAGAGACAGAGAGTAGTCAAAAATGATATCATATTTTTTTATGTATAGTAGTATCAAAGTATCATAGTCTCAAAGAATTTTCCTACCTGCATGATTCTTAATTAATTCAGTTTCTTTTGAAAAATCAATGTTGAATTGCTTTTTTGGGTTTTAGGTTAGTGTTTGGGTTGATTTTTTTGGAGTCTTTTGCACTGGCTAGACTAATTCTGCACTTGATCATGTTTGGCATGTTTTGTTCTCAGCGATCCAAAAATCAACTTTTCATCACAGCAGTATGCAGTATAAGGCTTATTGTCTCTCATTCAAAGCACACTGTGGATAGGTCTGTATTTCTGTTTGATGAACACCAGAAGACCCAATGCTCAAGCCTCCAAAGGTGAATCACACTGGGATCACAAGACCAAGATGAACTATTTTCCCTTTTCACCTCAGCCCCCACCCTTACCCTACCTCAACTTACCCTTTAGGCAGGAACTGCAACTTTTTATTTTACCCCACATATTACTTTCAAACATGGTGTGAAAGAAAAGTCAGGGTCCAAATTTACTGTGAAGGTCTTTGCTAGCTATTTTTTAGCCTCTCATTCCTTTTCTGTCATGCCACTGCAAAACTGAAAGCCTTGTCCTTAGACAAGTTTCTTTTCATCCTTTCTATTATTTGCTGAAATACGTGTTTAGTGTAAACAAAAGCACTAAAATCTAGGTTATTTCCTTACAGAACATGTAGATTCAGCAGCATGGCTCAAGGTTAATAACAACTGAATGGCTAAATCCCTGCAAACTGGGATAAAAGTTTGCTCCTAGGGGTCCAGCAAACACACTTAAACCACTGAATTATCTTAATTCTAAAATAACCTTCCAGCAGTACCATGGGGCCAGGCTACACTTTGGGTTATTTTGCTGTATCTGGAATTTTGAGACTATTCCAGAGACAAACAGGCACAATGAAAAGCAGAGTTGGCCAAACATGTGAAGACTTGAGGTATAAAAGGATTAACAGATGCTAATGTTCTACATTTTTCTGCTGAAATAATATAAGCACAGACAGCACCCAGAGCTAACCAGAAAGGAAAAGACTGCATGTAGGAGGAACAGAAAGACACGGCTATAATACTGTGCTGTAGTAAATTTTGAAATAGGCAACTGTTGAACAGATGTTACTGGCACATGGAAAAATTAGTGCGTAGATGATTTGCAATTCACTGGTCCAGTGAGGAAAAACAACTTATTTCAATCTAAAATTAAACCTTTCAGTATATACAGAGAAACAGAATCTCTAAAATCACAAAGAAAGACTGATAGTAATTGAAAGTCAGTCTAAATTACTCTTCAACCTGAAATTAAATAACTTGGAAACAGGAAGCATTGAGTTATTTCATTTGCAAAGACATCAGAAGAAAATATTTCACTTTTAGAAAAATAGGCTGCTTTTTCTCTAGGCCAGGTTTGTCATGTTCAAAATGAAACTACAGTAGATCTTGCTGAGTAGAGAAAGATGTCACCAATGTCATTTTAACCCAAGCTCTGCTCACTTGAAACACTCTCCTGAGAGTGCTCAGTTCATTAGGTTTGCTCCAAGGAGCACAATCTCTGTGCTTTTGTTTTTCCTATCTCAACTACCTTCATTCATATGAACTGCCCTGTATGATAAGCCCTTATTTTTTATTCTTGTTATTCTAACTGTGGGACAGCCAGATCCAAAACACAGGTCTCCTGCAAAAAAAAAATCCCCATCACATTACAAGCTGGAAGTTACACAGCTGCTATTGCTTTGATGTCAAGAAAACAATGCATGCACACAGCATAAATATATAGAAGAATGAAATAAGTCTTGGCATGGCACTTATCCCAACCCTGATTACCCAGTGTAGAGTACAGAGGCATTTTGGCATAAGCAGTGCTAAAAAGAGGGTCAGCCTACTGCTTTTCATGATAATCCTTCTTATCTCTAAACTATTGCTGTAGCATCTGCATGGGAACATGAGGTGGGGAGACTGTTTCAGTCTCCTGGCGGTTCTTCTACAATACAGTTATTTTCCTGTCTTCTGCCTCAAGCAAGGATGTCTAATTCTGATTTATCTCCCATATTCCACATGATCAGTCACATAAATAAATGACTCCCCTAACTGTGCATCCAAAACACTCTGGATCCATGTCTCTATGTCATGAAATATGTCTATCTCAACATCTCCATTCTATGCAATATTTCTACATATTTCTTCAACATCAAGACAAAGTCTTCACCTTCATCTGTCCTTAGAAACAACTGCCCTTCCTATATTTTTGCATCTCTTTAGACTGTAATTCTTCTTAGTCACCATACAAACATGTTCATATTGCCAGCAACTCTGATCTGCCATTAGGGCCTCAATCACTGACATGGATAACACAATGTAGGTCTGACTTGAAGTGGCCATCTGAACCAGTTAATTTCTGTATTTCTCTCTAACTCATTTCTTGATATTTGTTACTTATTCATTATGACTCCTTGACTACAAAGAGTACATCAAAGCTGAATATTTCTCTTTAATCAGGGGACCAAAAACATTATCACTCTGATCACAGGATTACAGGTTTCATATTTTCTACTCAGACCTATTCTTGGAATGTGTCCAATCATTTAAAATCCTCTTCTAAGGAAGGAAAAATGACCTTTGTCTTTCAAGGCAAACCTTTTCTTAGGATAGTCCATGGAGTGCATGGGTATATGACAAGAATGACATAGATTTTTATACAGATTGAATCTTATTTGCAATAATAATTTGCAGTATTTTTGCATTGCCAAAATGCTTTCAAAGATTTCTTACAGCAGCAGGTTGTTTTGGCTGTGATTTTATGAGAAATGGCAGTCTAGCTCTTTGCAAAAGGCTCTGCAAATAGTCATTGGGTTAAGCCTCCTTTTCCAGGACAGCAGGATGTAAAGAACTGAGAGGTCATCATACATGTGTGTGCATACAATATGCGTAGAAGACTCTGTTCTTCAGTCATTTTATAAGATAGGTGTATATATATGTAAAATAGCTAAAATAAGAGTTTATTCTTTTCTGCCAGTTTAAGTAGGAGTGGAGCTGTTAACAAACAAGATTAAGATTAAAGATAATAAACAAACCAATTAATCGTTTCTTCTGGCCCATGTAAAATTAACATTACAGCTGAGTTAGCCCCTCTTACACTGACGGGGAAAAAAATCCTGTCTATGAGAAAAAGCTTGCTAGAAGGAGAAAGGGAGACACACAGTTGGGAAAACAGACTGTGCATCCCTGTTGCCGTGAAGTCTAGCCTGAGCTGGGAACAAAGAACTACAGGACATTTGGGCAATGCAATCAAAGGTCAAAGCAAATAGGGCAGGAAAGGACTGTGAGAGTCATGTAATCCACATGCATTCAACAACATAGAATGGATTATACACAATCCCATTTTACACATACAGGATAACATTTGTCAACCTTAGAGACATTACCATTGCTTGGTCTGCTCACTTAGCAGAGTGTGATGCTTTGATGCAGAACTTATCTTTCTGTGTAGCTCCCAGAAATTCCCTTAAACCTTTGCAAACTCTTTTGCTTGGAGCCTCAGGTGCTGCTCCAGGGGAATATATGCAGGGTCCTTCTGAGAAGAGGCCTCTGAGCAGTCCCCCAATTCTCAACAAGGGGGAGCTTGGCACCCTTGTCTGTTTAGGGCTTGGCATGGATTTTAGATGTTTGTTTTACTCTGTGTCTACTAACAACTTGCCCCTGAGTATTTGGAATCAGTATAAAGTGAATAGAATGAGATACCATATGTTAGTTCTGGTACGCTTTTTGGATGATGAAAGTGAAAAGTATAAGCTTTTTGTGAGATTATTCCATATAAATGAGTTAAAGCAATTGTATAGATAAGCTAAAAAAGCAGTAGTTTTACCCATTAAGATTTTATCTAAACGATCCAAATGTTATGAAGGAGATAAAAAATAATTAGAATGTTGGGTAGCAAGATCAAACTACCTAAAAATCTGATCTTTGGTCTTGCAGAGGTCTTGAATGCTATAATTTTTAGCAAGTCTAAGAGATGTTTAGTTTGTGGTGGTGCATCAGAACTGTTACTTTCTTGCTTGGGTGGATGTGTATATTTTGCTACTGCACATATTTCTCAGGCAAACAAATATAAGTGACAAAGGAAACGATGTTGTTCCTTGATGCAGTTCTCTTGACACTTCATACTATGAAATACACTCGAAATTTCCCAATAGAAAGAGACTGAAATTATGAAGAATAAGATTGACTGAAATGGATGACAGTGTTTAAAAAATGTTAGCTAGTATTGATGTTTTGGAGAAAAAAATACTCTGAGAATGCTGCCCCAAGGAGGTGATTGATACGGCTGCCACGAGGGCCTGTGTCACACTGGATAAGTCACTCCAGCCGTGTCAGAGGTGATCATTACTTTTTAGTTCCTCATTTTCTGGGTGCCTGACTGACAACCCTGATATGCAGAAATATGAGGCACTTAAAGCTTAGCTGCTCCTGAAATCTCAATGTTGGAGCTGGCTGCAAGCTTTCTGATGAAAAATATTTCTGTTGGAATATGTTAACTTGCCACAGCTGAGATTTTCACAGAAGTGTGTTTTTCCACTGAAGTTATCATTGTGTGATTTTTAGAATGGAATTGCTGGAGGGAAAAAAGGGAGAAAAGGTAAGAAGCTCTGTGCTTCGGAATAATTAAGGCACACAAAAAGCCACAAAATGAGAGGCCTGGGTTCTGCTCCGGGTCTGCCCAAGCAAGACTTCCCAAATTAATGTTGTTATCTCTTGGGCTGACCACTCTTAGGAGATGGAGGGGAGGAGAAAAGGATCTTTCTCCCTTTCCCTCTCTTACTGAGTGCTTTTACTAAACATTTTAAAGGGATTTTGTTTCAGCATGAAAGAAAAAATCTGAAGGGGAGAGCAGTTCCGTGCCTGTCTCCTCTTTAGGCAGCTCTGGATTCACAGATCAGACACCTCAGTGGATGAGACATTTTTAGCCTCATTTTCTGGCCTCTGAAACCATTAACTTGTTGGCCTTGAGATGCTGGTGAAGTCAGGATATACCACACCTCATACTCACCTTTTACTTACTAGACCAGTAACTCTGTCAGAGAAGAAAATCGGCTCATACAGTGCAATTTATTCTTAACAATCTATGTCAGCTTTCCCCCATCACTTTATTTTGCCCTTCTCTAAGGCAGGATTTAACGATGCTAAGCCACCCATCTATGGAGTTTGCCCATCCCCTTCTCAGCTCCAGGTGAAAGGAGTTTTCTGGACACTGATCTCCCCAGACAAGGTGTCCCACCACTTAAGTGTCTCATGGTTAGAAAGTCCCCAGCCTTGACCTCTGCTAAGGTCAGGCTGGTCTCCCTCTGCCCTACATGGATACTGGGAATGACCAACTGCTGTCTTCTCTGCTGCCCATGTTAGAATATTAAATGCAACCCCTTTCAGTTCTGTTTTCTCTAAGATAAACCTATTTCTTTTAACTTTCCTTGCAGGTCACATTTCCAGGCCCCTTGTTAGCTTTGCTGTTCTCTTTTTGAACTGCCTCTAATTTGTCCATCTTTATTTAAGTATGATGATCAAAATTAGACATAGTAGTCCAGCTGTGGCCTCTCAAGTCCAAGTGCACAGGTTTAATGAGCTACTATGCCTTATGCGCACTACCCTCAGTAATAAATTTTATTCTTGTTAATTTTTCCTAATAACTTTGCCAGCTGTGATTCATTAGGAACCTGCACTGAAGGTAGTGTGGATGGTTTGTAGGTTCTCAAGTCATCCTTTCTTCACTTTTTGATGTTAAGTACTGAATTTGTACTTCTGTCTTTGTCCTTTGGATCTCAGAGGTTCTCCATAAGTTTTTGAAGATAGTTTTTAATGATTCACATAATGATTTGGCTATTACTCAAGGTGGATTAGCAGTTACCGTCAAAGTGGATATACCCATGTTTAGATGTCTCTTCTTCTTTTTGTGCCTTGTGTTCCTATTACAGTCTTGAAACTAACTGCTGAATAACTGATTGCAATCAGAATTCTCAGAGACTGAAGCAACAAAGACTTCAAATGCATCTGTATTCCCTGTCATTTTACCCGCTCTTCTCCTCTGTTAGTGGACCTTCACTACTTTTCTTTGTCTTGATAATACCAATAATATTTGCCTTTCACCCCACAGGGGCTGTGAAATAAATGAATAATTGAGCATTAAGCATCCAGTTGCTAGAATAAAGAAGGAAGCGAAGGTCGTTAATGACACGGTTTAGTGGTGGACTTGGCAATGCTGAGGTAACAGTTGGACTTGATGATCTTAAAGGTATTTTCCAACCTAGATGACTCTATTATTCTTTCAGGAAGTGAATGGCACTTCCAAGATGGTTTTTGCTACTTTGTGGTGTACACGTATTAAAGCCATGTAATCACAAATAAGAATGACACAAAATACTGGCTCACTGCTTCATAATTCAGTGCCTTTTATCCTGGACATCAAAGGAAGAGCCAGTCCTCAAGTAAATCAGTGTGTGGTCATGTCACAGAGACTGGATTAGAGTTTTCAAGCACGAGGAGCAAAATAAGGCAATGTAAACAACCCTAGCTCTGGGGTTTCCTGGCTTGTGAGGGCTTCTCATCACAACTTTGTGTGGTTATAGATGGAAGGTGAGATATTTGCTCTGCCACAAGTGCTGGGCAGTGTCCTGACGGTTTCTTCAAGGCCCTAACTGCTTCCTTACCTCAGAAGAAATGAAATCTTTCGTTCCTGCTGGGATTGTAACTAGCATGCTTTTACTGTTCTCTGCCTTTGCAGTTCCTTTTCCACAGGAGAGAATAATATCCTCTTAGTGATAACATAAGTTTGTGTGAATTTCTAACACCCACTTCTATAGTGTCTGATGACTGCATGATTTTACCAGACAGTCTTGGTGTCTTCTGGAAACATTTGGAGATTGTAGTTGTGACTTGCACAACTGTGAGTGTACACAATGATCTAACTTGTCAATGGAAATTATTCTGAAGTGAACCCAGGCCTCAAGCCAATATAGTGCCTGAAAAAAAAAACCTGAAATAGCACCATGAAGATGACTAACAAAAGTGATTTTGCAAGCTGTTCCTCCAATATATTTGCTTGAGATTACTGGGGACCAAATGCCACCTTGATATGTTGTTACCCACAATAGCCTCTTCACCAGACTGCAGGAGTTTCTAATAATTCTTTATGGATCGTTTCTTGTTTAGAGAGCACTACAGTGCTGATACTCTGTTTGCCCTATGACTCATTTGACCTACTGTTTTGTGACTTGTATCTAGCATCATTCTACACGGAGGGAACAATTTAAAGTAGACTATGTTGTATTTGTAGCAACTAAGATTTCCTACAATCATGACATTCTTACCTGCTGGCTTCTAGCAAAATTAAGACCTTATTTTCTGCAATTAAGACCTTATTTTCTGCTGAAGAGGTGTGAACAATCACCAGGGTGCGTCCAGAGCTAACTCCAGTTTTCTCTCAAATACTCTTTTCTTTCTTCAGTTCTCCAATCTGACTGCTAGGGATTTTACTCACAGGCTGTCATCTGACCTGTCTGGCCAGGACTGTAAAATTAATTAAACATGCCTCTCTCTATGCATGCTTTCAAAACAGACTGTCCATTCCAGCACTAGTTAGTACAGCATTTGCACCAGTATTAGTAGGGAATACTGAAATATGGAACACAAAAATTCTGCACTCTGCCTGCTGTACAAAGCAGCTTATTGTACATCCTTTCCTGTATGTGTAGCCTTTTGTCTCCTGTGTCCTTTCAACTTAGTTTTAGGTTGCCCTCTACTTTCACCTCCATTACTGTGTTATACATGGGCAGTTGGCTATGTGACCTAATCATATCAGCCTCCTCCTGCTGTTCTATTTCAATCATCTCCAACCTTTCCCCACTGAGCTGACAAAGATACTTTCTCCTGCACCATGGAAAACATGATCTAAAACAATATGGTAGTGTCAGAGTTCTGCATGCATAGTTTCAATAATATAACCAGTCACCTGGCTGGGTTTTTTTAATGAAATTGCTCTTGTTATCAGCCTGTTTTCATTCAGTTCTCACAAAAGGACTGCTCACAGTGCAAGTCATGCCAGACATTTCAATATCTCTATCAGGAGGTAGTAAAGATAATAAAAAGGAATACATGCAGACAAATCTTTGGAAATATAACATTTAAGAACAGTGATGATGCTGATACCTTTCAGTCATTTTGCAGAACATTAAGAAAAAAAGGAAACAACCCCCCTAAAGTAGCATTTTCTTCATTAATACTTTTGTATTGCTCCCCACCCTGTTTACTTGCATTTACGTAACTCTAAGGTTTCCAACTTTATTTTTTATTTTAAGGTCTTCTGCTCTCAGAGTATTTTCTTGGTAAGAATAACAGAATGCTCAGCAAAGTGAGAGAAGCCACTCATCTAATCATGTACGGCTGCGGATAAGCCTGCTGATGGCTCCAGGGAAGTGGTGTAGAAGGGTGCTCAGAAATGAGCTGTCCTGCTCCCGCTGCTGCTCTTAGGTACGAGGGTGAGTGCTGATACGTCTGGCAAGGGAGCTACTTTCTGGTCTCAGTCCCCTGTTGTTCAAATAAGGAAGGGATCACTACCCTGTACACACATAAGTGTACACTGAGATCATCTGTTGTTTTTTGCCTACATGTTTCTCTCCTGAAAAGAACAATTTTTTTGCAAAGTCAGTCGGAAATATCTACATCATTATGAAGCTTTCCTGGCACTGCATCTCCTGATTGATGGCTGTGAAAATGCAGCATATTTCTTTTTTTCTTCTAGATGTGAGGCCAGCTGTTAAAGGTTTTCATAGGGTGAAGCTGGCAGCTGCAGGATCAGGTCTCAAGGCTCTAAAATGTACATTTGCAGAAGAGCCACCTGGGCTTTTGGCTGCTTCATTACTGGTCATTATTGCTCATAAGAAGTGATCTAAGCAAAATGGGTGCTGAGCCTGGCAGTAAATCCTAGGATTTGATTTGGGAAACCACCATAATTAACATTCAGATGGAAGGGATCTCAATGATCGTGAAATCTTTCTGTATGGGATTAAAACTTCCGTTGCCTGTTTCCAGAACTACCTTGTTTCATGCTCTAACAGTTGATATTTATTTAGTTTTATTCATTTGCCTCTTCAAGTCAAATACAGAAACTAATACATAAGTATTACTGTCCTTATGTTAATTGTGAATGCTTGCTGAAGACTGAAATAATGCTTGAATACCAGTGCGTCATTAGGCTGAGAGTGAGACAGTGGCTCTCTGCAGACACCAGACAGCAATAAGTAATCTTATCCTACAGGTCGTGGATAACATTGGTATCTAAGTATATGTACCTTTCACTCTAGAAGAAGGCTATTTTATTCCAATATGCCTATATTTTACCTGGCTTTCCTGCATTTCATGCACAAGGGGCAGGGGACTGCAATGGCCACTGAGGCCATGCAGGCTATGGGATGGCTGTCTTGCTGCTTCAAGCCCCATGCAGTGCCTTCTGTTTTTATCAAAACCCTCTGTGACTATAAAGAAAAGATTGGTCCCTCCTAGATGAGTAGATGACATGTTCTTCTGGGAGGAGGAGGCATGAAAAACACATGGGTTTTGGCGGTACCGCGTGTATCTCAGTATAGGCTGACTTCTAACAACCAGACTACATGCCTTATCTTTCACAGAGAAAGATGGCCTCACCAGGATGCTCAGGAAAAAAAAGAAAGAGAGCTGTGAAGACATTCACCATCAGTTCTGTAAGCTGCTGTCAGGCAGGAAGCAGGCTGATCTGCATTTGCTTTTGCATTTTTTTTGGAGTGTTTCACAATGACTTAAATGGGAAAGACCAAAGCAGAAATGTTTGATTGTGTGGGAATTTCTGAGAGAAGCAACAGAATTTCATAATCACACAAAACCATGCAAGCACAAAGTTTGCATTGTTGGCCACTCTGTCCTCACAGAAAATTGACCTTGACATACACTTGAACAATTTTAAATGGGAGAAATATATTCCAAAGCAGAAATACTATAAATCAGAACCTTTGTTCCAGGCAGGAAAGTCCTGTTTGCTTGATTCCTAATCTTGATTATTAAAAAAAAAAATAAAAAGCATTCATAACTGTTAAGCAGCTGAAAAGTGGCCCTAGAGTGTACATTGCTTTATCCTATGAGGCTATATGGGTCAAATTTTCCCTCATCAGCGTGTGCCACAGAGGCTTTAGATAAGGAACCGGCACAGAATAGCTGAATAGTGAAAGCTATTATCTGAAAAGACTGATATTTACTGGATTCTTGCTTTTTGCCTTTCTAGCTGATTCACAGAATTTCCTTTGTTGCTGGACATTCTTTTTCCTCCTTTCTCTAACAAGTACTATTGAATTGAGTATGCACAAGTCTTACATACTGTTATCTAGAATTATCTCCAAAAGCCCTTTTAGGTCCTGTTCACATACAAATGAGACTTGAATGCTTCCAGGGCAAAGCAGTACATTAGCAAACCTAAGGATTAGTAATAGAATTGTGTTACTAAAGGAAGGATATACTATCTGATCACAAGGTGACCGATTCCACAGTAATGTGAAAAGCTACTTTCAGTGCTGACGCTACAGTAAAGCAACAGTTAAATTAACATCACTATGTAGAACTCATTGAGATCCCTGTGTACATGTTCAGTTTTGTGCAAGCAGAGGAAATGGCTATTAGGATAACCAGCAGAATGAAGAGCTTGCTGTTTAAGTAGAGATTAAAATTAATTTGCTTAGCCTAGCAAAAGGGAGACTGAGAATGCTTTTCATGTTGCTGATACATACATAGTGGGGAAGGGAACTCTGTAGGCTAAGGAAGAATGTTGCTGTTATAACATTTGCTTTAAAAGCAACATCTATACACATATTTGGGGTGGAAAATAGCAAATTTCTACCTACTGAAAGATCTAGGTGACTTGAGCAAAACACCTATTTCTAAGATGGATTTGAATACTGCCTCTATAGCAAGGGACTTGGACTAAGCAAGGGCAATGACATGGTTCAACTGGAGGTGCTTTTATAATGTAACTGAAGGAGCTCTGCATGGTGATGTCTGCCAAGTCCTCTTTTCAGTGTATCTTCCAAGTACCTGGGTATGGCCTGTAGAAAGCCAAAGATGCCTCCAACTGCACTGGGTGGACTGACAACTCTAGCAGATGACTCCCTTTCTCTTGTGGATGTAACCCCTCAAAAATCTTCTGGAGGCTGAAAATGTGTATGATGCATAGAATCTTCCCTACAGGTTACTTGGGTATATTTGGTGAAGGGAAAACATCTGCATATTACTGTACCCACTGAAGCAGCAAAGCTGGAAGTTTCTGGTTCAGGGGATCACAGAGCTATGAAAGTTTTGAAACATTATTCTTGCTCTCACCCACTGCATATATGATTTTATGCCTACAAGCCACATTATTGTTTATAATATTTAACTTTCTGTTAATTTTTTTTTAACTATTACCTATTTTGTTACTTGATCAGCAATTATTATTGGGGGGATTACATTTACCATCTTATCATAAATATCCTGGAATATAAAAATGTCTGATTTGCAGACTCTTACTATGAATAAGTCAAGTTGGATTTATGAGACTAACAGTCTGTTCTTTGGAGGGTTTGTGAATCTGCAATGAGAGCTCTTATTTCTTATTATGGAATTTTATTGCCACTGTGTAACTGCGTTAATATAAGAAGTATAAATAAGGATGTGCATTTGCCTGTGAGATGTTTTAATATGGAGAAAAGTATCTGAAGTTCAAAAAATATGAATCAAAGGACAGACTGTATATCTTACCTCATAAATAGGAAGAGGAACCATTTCAAGTGCTGAATAAAGAATGTAGTATGAGGAAATTTTCCCTAGGAAAGGTAAAAAAGTAATCTCATTTTTTTAAGCTGTCTTGCTCTACTCTGCAACTACATATTAGCAAACATCCTAAAATGCTGCAGTTGCTTCCTCTGACCTGCTGGTCTCCTGCACAGACTTTCATAAAGTGAAAGAAAAGGCATAGAAAGCAAGACGAGCTGGAAATATCTTACAGTCAGGTTCTTTTGCCTTACAACAGTTCCCCTTCTTTTTGGTCTGCATGAACGTGGCTGATGTTCATGTAGACTGAGACCCAGCCAATAACCACATCCTACTTTTAAAAGAATAATATGAAGTACTCTTTTTTAGTGAAGAACACAAGCTAAATCCTGTGACACTCTCTCCTGTGCAGAGCAAAAAACATCATCATTTGTCCCTGTGCCATCTTCACAGATTTACATATTTCAATGCTATTTTAATAGCATTAAGTCCACAAGGATACAGGTGATGCCCACACACAGAAATGCAGGGAAGGCAGAAGGCGGCTGCCAGCAGATGTGGATGGAGCCAGCACAACTCTGCGTAAGGGGGCAGCAGCTGGAAAGGACTGAGGTGGCCACCAAAATGGAGAACAGCTGGAAAATCAAAAAAGTAGTTTTAAAGGAGGCGCAAACAAACTGGCTTTAACTGAGAGAAACAGGTGTTGGGTCTGGAGAGGCGAAATTGTCTGGGTAAGGAACAGTAACAGGACATGGAAAGAAGAGGGAGTATATACAGTATAAACTTCTTGGCAATTGTGCAGCCTTTGGGCTGTAGCAGTAAAAAGTCATGGGGAAAGGGTTTGGCACAAAAGACCTTTTTGGTTTTCTGGGGCCCACAGCACAAGAAGGACATAGGCCAGCTGGAGCAAATCCAGAGGAGGGCCACAAAGATAATCAGAGGGCTGAAGCACATCTCCTGTGAAGACAGGCTCAGAGACTTGGGCTTGTTCAGCTTGGAGAACAGAAGGCTCTGGGATCAAGCTAGAGCAGCCTTCCAATACCTAAAGGAGGCTTACAAGAAATCTGGAGAGGGACTGTTTACTAGGACATATAGTTACAGGACCAGGGGCAATGGCTTTGAACTGGGAGAAGGTAGATTTAGATTAGATATAAAAAAAGTTGTTCTTGATTGTGAGGGTGGTGAGGCATTGGCACAGGTTGCCCAGAAGCTGTGGCTGCCCCATCCCTGGCAATGTTCAAGGCCAGGTTCGACCGGGCTTTGAGAAAAATGGTCTCGTGGAAGGTGTTCTTTGAGCAACCTGGTTAGGGGAAAGTGTTCCCTGCCTGTGGCAGAGGGGTTGCAACTGGATGATCTTTAAGATCCCTTCCAACCCAAACCATTCTATGATTACAGAAGAAAGGACTGTTGGAAACCAGCATGAGGTGGCTGCTGCCACCAAAGGGTACCTGTTGTACTCTGTCCTCCTGGGCAGATTTCTTTCTGCTGCCAACAACAGGATTTGAAGTGGCTTTCTGTAGGAACAGGATGGAGACAAGTTCACAGGCCAGGTGACTGTAAAGCTCAGTAGTTTGGAGTAGCAGTTCATTGCTTTTTGCACAGTGCTACAGATGATAATCTTTTATTCTCTTTTTCAGGGTTAACAGACCCATCTTCCTTTGGCTTTAAAGTGAGAAGGCAACAGGTATTCTAAACAGGTATTCTAAACCTATTTAAAAGGTTAAAAATCACACTAATTAGAACAAAGCTGTGCTTTCCCATTGTTTGTCACTGCTGTAGACACCTTTGCTGCTCTGTGGTGTCAGACGGAGAGCTACTGGGTTATTACTATATTATGTTTCTCTGTGAAATTCAGTCAGATTAATGACTTTGGTGTCGCTTGAGATTTGCATAATTTATATTGATGACTTGCTGTTTAAAGTGTTTTACAAAATCAGGAAATAAATTGTAGATTTTATAAAAATATAATTAAAAATTGACTTGTCTAACTATTGGTCTCAGGAACATGCATGAAGTTCAAGTATGATGGATTGTTTTGCTCAATGAAAACCATAAAAAACCAGGAGAGACTTATGATGATAAAAAGCATTTTTTTTAGGTGGTTATGTTATCAATCTTTATATTGAGCCAAATGTTACTTGCATTTGTTCTGTGCATATTTTATTGACTTCATTGTGACCAATTGTGGAAGGAGAGCAATATCTGTATTATAGTGAAGAGAAATTATCATGTTCAAAATCAAGATGTGTTTCTGAATCAAGTATAAAACTTCAGAAGCCAGCAATCAAACATTTGTATTAGTTATGTCTTTAATATGACATAATAATTTCAGAATTTAGCAAGCCATGATAGCTCTTTATGATATAGAAACAGAAAGAAAAGTTTCTTGCTTTTCTCTGTAATGGATGGGAACCTAACTGAGAGTTGATTCCCACTCATGACTGAGAGACATAACAAAGTATGGTTTTTGTCAAAGTGTATTTGGTAGAGTATATATGTTTATGTTCATTGTGACTGTGTCTGAAAGAGGCAGGAAAACATAGGTGTGCAGCTGTTCTATGACCTTCACACTTGGCCACACCAGGGTGCCTCACCAATGCTTTTGGTGCAGACAACAGTGAGGTCATGAGAAACTGCATGGGCTGATGAGTAAACAATTACAGAGCTGACATAAAGCCGGTTGTTTTTCTATGGGTATAAAACTAGGACCCTCTTGTAGCTGAAACTGAAAGCTTCACCTATGGGTGGTGAACTTTCTCAATTGCCTGAGAGTCCTGGCATTGGCTGCAATGGGGCTTCCCAGCTTGAAGTGTGGGCCTGAATGATGATTCGTTAGTGATTGGTGATATATTTCTTCTTAACCTCTGCTCTCTCTATGCATTAATGATTTGATACATTCCTAATTTTCCTCTGTGCTTTACTTATATATACGTATATCTGATTTGCTTTATTATACTTTTTCACTATATATAAAGAGATATATACCTGATTCATATTAATGTGTTTGTTTGCTTTAGTGTGCTTGTTTGCTTTAGTATGCTTGTTTAATAAACTGTGCATGTTATATAGCTAGTGTGAGGTCTTTTGTTGAGTACCCTGCCTGTTGGCAGAACATCCTCACATTAGCAATCAAGTTATTCAGATAGCAAATATTATCTTTCAAATTGTTTTGGAAAAAGCAATGCAAAAAGTGTGCAACAAGAATCTGTGGCAGATAAGGCTGGTCTCAATGTTGGGGTTTTTTTAATGCAAATGGCTTTGAAGGCGGCTGTTACAATGCAAAAATGGGCCAAATTCTGCTCACAATACGACTGATCTACTCCCAGTGAAAATCAATGGAGTTGGACAGGACTAACAGCCTTGAATTTAACACACCATTACAGGATTCATAACTTGAAATCCCTTGTGTAAGAAATTAGATGCACTCTTCCATTTTATTTGTTATCAACCCAAAATTCAGTAGTTTGAGCAGGATACTGAGATGTGCAAAAGGATTTCTAAAAATGTAAAGTCCTACCTAGTTGCTACAATTAGAGATGAAGCAAGGAATGCTTTCCTACCACTTCTTTCTGGAGGAAGAGTGCTGGGGGAGACAAAATGCCCAAGGTCCAACCACTGCCCAGGAAAGACCAAGAGGGTAGGGGGAAAACAGAGGCCTGGGACAGCGATGGATGGCACAAGAGGATCAAAACATGCTGCTATATATAGCTCATCTTACAATCATTAACTAGCTCATCTTACAATCATTAACTCAAGAGGAGTGTATTGTGTGGACTAATGTCTCTTATTTGTGTGAGACATACTATACAGTTGCAGAAGCAGGGTAGTGCTAGCTAGAGGCTTGCTCTTTTTAATCCAAACCTTTCCTGTAATGCAGCAGTGTATGCACAGCAAGGGCACTCTCTCATGATGAAACTACATGTTCAACAAGCTATGCCTCGCAGTCATATTATATAATGGTCGTGCAGACAGGGAAGGAAACATCTTTCTGATGTACCCTTATGAAATGGGTTTGAAATAAGTTTTGATCTGTATGCCAGGTATCTGTGATAATAAAAATGAAATTCCACTTAATGGCTACTTTTTCCCTAGTTTTGCACCGCAGTTCTGGTTTGGTTTACTACCTTACCTCACTGAGAGACCTAAGAGAAGCCGTAACAGGATGAGAGTTTCTATGAATAACAACACAGAGCGTAAGGCAAAAAGGAAAACATGAGAAGATACACGTAAAGCTTCTTGATGGTAGTCACATAGTGTAAGTGGTATGTTAAACCCAAGAGACTAATTTTATGCAGGGGTTGTCCTACAAGTCCTCTTCTGCTATTTGATGCTGTTACTGACAGCTTACATGTTCCTTCACAGCTTTACTTGGGTTTCAAATGAACAATCACATGCTGATAAGCTTTCTGGGCCTTTATTTCCCAGTTCTCTGAATTATGGGCTAGTGGCAAAAATCACACTGATAAAATCTTCCAGATTCTTCATCTGTGTTTCAGAAACAAATAACTTGTTGGGTTCACTCTTGAACTCTCTCCCAAAATAGATCACTAGGGGCCACCAGAAATAATCAGAACTTTGTATTTAGTCTGGAATGCTTATAAATTTACACAGTGTTTTTCACCTAATCTTTTAGAGGGGATAATTTAGTTTTCAAAAAACAAGACAAATTATTTTTCTACCAAGGTATTTTTTACTAATGAAAATGCTATTATAGAGGGCCCATTTAGAAAGAAAAAAAGGCTTGTGTGCAATTTCTTGCTCACATAATTGCATGCTGATATTGAAAAGACACTGTTATTTGAAATTTTACTCCAAGCTAAAATAAGATGCTTTTGCTTGTGATTTAGTAACCTGTGTTAGAGTACTAGCTAATACAGGAGTATGAGTTTTAATTTTTCAGCTGGGCCTAAACAAAGCAGCAGTGATTTGATTTTGGTAAAAATTCACTGCAATATCTTCAATTTTTTAATTGTAGAAATATAGGTTACATTTTTTTCTGAATTTGCTCCAGGTCTATTTGCAAATCTTACAAATACTGCATGAGGTGATGAGAGGTTTATCCAAGGGTGCTTGAAAGGACAGCCTGCTCAGGTAGAAAGAATATATTGGCATGTTTTGGGAGAAAAGAACAAAAATAACATGGGTGGAGTTCAGTGGAGATTTGAGGAAGAATTTTTTTGGTCTATTTCATTGCTCTTCTGCTCATTCTTAGTGCTGACTAAATGCAAAGTTATCCTGCGAATATTCAGCCAACGGCCAGTTTGACTTTTACAAAAACTGAGAACAAGTCAAGGAACCTCATTCACCAAAATACACATATTTCTGTATTTTTCCAGTGGCTTGTTGCCTGCCACAGGAGAGGTCAGTGTCTTGCAGGAGTGTTTGGATGTAGTGAAAGCAGATATCTGCTTGCACCCAGCAAAGCTACATGGTCCAAACTCCTCTCAGTGTACATTCATGCATGTGCTTCCACGCACTGTCTTGTCCTACTTCAGTCTAGGAAAAACTGACATTGTTTTCCCCTCCCTTCTTGAATGTACGTATATCGTAGCCGATGAAAAAGCTCAGGAAGTATAACTGTCCCTCATATTGATTTTGCTTTTATACAGTGCCTTTTCCCCAGATAGATGTCAGAGTGCACTCTTAAAATCAAACTATATAGAACAATAATTTCTATCCTAATAGAAAAACATAGCAGCAGCTTAACAGTGCACTTTAGTGGTAGACAACTTTTTAGGATATGAAGGTGGCTTTAAGGAACAGGAATAAACTTATGGCTGTGAAGAAGTTATTAGATATTGTTATGGAGCAGGACTTAGAGCAGCTCTTCTCACCCCCAGCTGCCTGCACTGGAGTGTGTGTGTGTGAAAAATATCTCACTAGCCCCTTGTTCAAAACCTGTGATATTAGACAATGGGTGTTCCCAGGCATATCTTATAGGCTGAAATGGTATTTAAGCTATAAGGACTCTTAAGATGTCAAATTTCTCTCTCAAATTAAGGACTCCTTTCTCTTCAGTAAAATTATGATTTTTAAAGCAAAATTTAAGTTCACTTTATCTTCTTTTCTTTATGTAAAATATGCCCTCTCTTAAGCTCAAAACAATAGGGGATATAGGTTACTCTGTGGCTTTATTTTTACCAAAAAGGACCTTTTATTAAAAATAAGGTTGAAAATCAGTGTGTTGGAACATTGCTTCCTAAGCACAAATGTACATAAATCACTCTCTTCTGCATTGTTGGGGACTCCAAACAAGTGTAATTACTAATACAAAAGTTTACTGCTCTTTTTATTTAGCCTGTTCATTCTTCTAAAAAATATATGCTTGGGTTAGAACTGGTCAGGAATTTAAAGTGTTTAGTATCTTAAATGGTGTTAATGAAATTGTTATGGAAATGTACAAGTTTGGAGAAGACCTGTACTTTTTTTGGTACAGGTTTCATCTTAGGAAGGGAGGCATTTGGAGGGTCATGCACTTGGACATATCATTGTCCTGGGTTCAGCTACAGCAGTCATTTTTTCTCATTCTTAGTAGCTGGTGCAGTGCTGTGTTTTTTGACCTTCAGTCTGGGAACAACGCTGATAACACCGATGTTTTTAGTTGTTGCTAAGTAATGTTTACTCTGACCAAGGACTTTCTCAGTCTCATGCTTTGCCAGAGAGGAGGGGAAGCCAGGAGGAAGCAGAAGCAGGCCACCTGACCCAAACTGGCCAAAGGGCTATTCCATACCACAGCACGTCATGCCCAGTATAGAAACTGGGGGGAGTTACCCGGAAGGCCCAGATCGCTGCTCGGGTCAGGCTGGGTATCGGTCGGCGGGTGGTGAGGGGTTGTGTCCTCTCCCCTTGTTATTCCTCTTATCATTATTATTGGTAGCAGTAGTGGTTTGTATTATACCTTAGTTACTGGAGAGCTGGTATCTCCACCCCTGGGAGTTACATTCCTTCAATTCTCCTCCCCATCCCTCCGGGAGCGGGGGGAGGAAGAAAGAGGGGGAGGTGAGCGAGCAGCTGCGTGGTTCCAAGTTGCCGGCTGGGCTTAAACCACGACAATCATTTTGAACGAAAAAAAACCCCACGTATTGATCAATTGAATGATCAGTCTATCTACCTGTCTAACTCCATACTGGAATTGTTTTGTTTTTATTTTTTTATAAATAGCAAATATATATTATGCCATAGAATGAATGGACCTGCTGTCCATCACAGCTATTTACACCTGTACAGTAGATAAACACGTGGGAAACTGACACTGGAACATCTATTCCAAGATATATTTAATTACTAATAGAAAGTGAAACAGTTCAAATAAGAGATCTAAAAATGTTCTCTCTGGCATAATCGATAGACTAGTTCTGAGGGTGTTTGTCTGTGACAGAAGAGATTGATCAAGCTGTTCTATCCTAAAAGACAACATCTTTCCTGTCAGAAGTGATTAACAAAATATCAGGCTACCATTTAGCACTTTGCAGTTTTCCTGGTTCTGTCTCAGTGGGAAAGTAAATTTTTAATTGTTTTCAATTGTTAAAGCAATCAGACAGGAAAAAAACTTCCTATGTGGATCAACAGTGGTTACTCAACCTGAAGAAGATTATTTTTGGAAAGTTGCATAGTCTATAAACTATTATGCAGATAATCACAGTGCAGAGTTGGGCTATAACAACAGTGAGCCCCTGATGGAGTTCAGAGGCAAAAATCCTGCTTAATGGATGGATTTGTGTGGTGTATTTTTTTTTTGACAATCATATTTTTCCTTGCAGCATTTCTGCAGCACTAATTTTAGCGATAATTACATGAAACAGTGATAGCAGTGGAGGCCAAAATAATGTTTCTTATGCTTATGTACACATGTGGCCATCTGTGCTACCCTTTACAGGATTGTATAGCTTTAGCTTTATAATCAATTTAGCCCCACTGAAAGCATCATCACTATTAATGTATGTTAAAGTTGTCAAAGGCATACCTTATCCCCATGTGCTGACCAGCTGCAAGGTTTTAAATCTGAGAAACTCACAAAAGGGTCTTCCAGAAAGCCTATGCTTCACTGCCAAGGAAGGATTTCTCAGCAAACCTGATTTAAAGAAGCCAGAATAAAGTTGTCTGGTTTAGACATCTTAAAAAGAATGAAATCCAGTATCACCACAAAAACCAGACTTTCAGAGACAGCTTGTTTTCCAGCTAATCATTGTACAAACAAGCACTATTTAGTGTCTGTGCCACCAGCCTTTCTGAATGGTAAAGCAGCTCCTTCCAGCACAGTTTTTTGGCCATGTGAATACTCCTGTGTCAGGGTTCATTGGCTGCTGCACAAGGCTGGCCAGGCACAGCTCACCATGTCCCCTCACATCCTGCTGGCACTTAATGAGGATGCTTGGTATTCTCAGGAGGCAATCTGCAAGCTCAGACCTAAGACAGAAGATAAAATTGTTTTGAAACAGCAGATGGATAATATTATCAGGAGAGTATCAATGAGAGAAAGTGTCTACACACCCGTGCAGAGTATAGGCAATAGCAAACAGAACAAGAAATGCTAGTGCATAACAGACATTACGAAGCAGCAGGAAACACTATGGGTGATTTTCATGACTAAGATATCAGTTGAGAAAATATGAAAAATAATAAGCGAAGGAAAGGGGGTTGGTAGTAGATTTATGATTTAGGTCAGAGCTATTTGTATTGCAAGGCAGCAATCATGTCAACAGGAGAAAATAGTTATAAAATTCCTCTGGGAGATGTGTAGCTTGTGCTGGGATCATAGTCTACAACTCAAATCCAGCTATCCTGCAGTACGTTAGTATCTTTAAGGCTAATGTCCTCACAAAAGCATATTCTAGGAACAGGGATTAAGTCAAACTTCAGCCCTCCACATCTGAGCACAAGTGCTCCCACATGGCCCTAGTCTTTGACAATGATAACTTAAGAATATAGCAAATGTTCACTCCCATGAGGTGTTTTGCAGTGGGCAGGATAGCACTGTGCTGGGAGGTAAGTGCACAAGCGAGTCCTGCCTGTCACTGTTTCAGCAGATGCTGACACACCAGGCGGGGCAGGTTGTGTCCCTGCACAGGTACCCCCACCCATGGTGTGGAGGATGAAGAGAATGCGTCTTTGCTCCAGACTGGGAATGCTATGAGCTGCTCCACCATCCCCAGTGTAACTCTTCACAGTTTACTAAGAATTTCTTTTACAGGATCTAATGGTATAACCAGTCCAGGCAAAGGACTGAAAATTGTTTGAAACTGGAGGATTCCTATGTTCAACAATTATAAGTGAGACTTTTAAAGGACATTATAGGAGACAAGAAGCCCAAATACTTCAGGAATGTTATGGGCTGTGGGTGGCTGAGTCCCATGGGCACATACAGGACTTTGTTGGATTAAAAAACAACTTCTGGGGTGGTCATGGACTAGCTCAGGGAGTAGGATAGGTTTGGTTTACCTTTATTTTTGTTCTGATTTATACATATTCGGAAAACGAAACATCCACATATTTTAGCACTTAAAGAATGAGTTGCAAGTACATTGGCATAGGAAACAGCCTCCTCTTCATTTACCTTGTATTTCTTGCAAAAGAGAAACAAGGAACTAATTAGATTTCACCCTGTTTATGTCTTTGTTGCTAGCTCTAATCTTAACATCTAATAAAAGAACAGAACTGGCTCTGTGAATTTTTATTATTTTTTTTTTCTCCAGCCCATTAAGAAAAGAACAGAGTTGATGATAAGGTAGCCTGAGTGAATCCAAGTATCTATGCTGTGTTATTGAGGGAGGCTGAGTCACAGTCAACTAATTTTAAGCATACCCATAGTTGATTATAAAGTAAATAACTGGAGAAAAGGGACAAAGAAAAGTATTAAAAATAATCTCTGAAAGGTGTTTGTGAATCTGCATGTTCTGGTAGCTGGACCAGTCAACAGATAACATGACTAATGGAGTGAGGTTTAATAATGCTAATTCTAAAGAATTTTTTAATCATTAACTTATGAATAACAAAACACTAGCATAGCTATTAAATAAACTAGTGACTGAGTTTTACTTCCCTTTTTGCTTCATATAGGTCTGGAGATAATCAACGAGATAGATAAAAAATTTGCATGATAGTCAAACATCAGCAAAAGACAACATCAAATAGGGCTGAGTAGCAAGCAGGAGCTGATACAAGACAGACTCCTTTCTGTGAAGGAATTGCCCAGGTGAGATCCCAAGTCATTCTCCATATTTACCATTAAATTCATTATAGTGTTATTAATTCAGGAAATCCTGAGAATCCTTTTATCTCTGTACCATCTGGATTTTTTTCCTTAGACTTTTTCTTTCTTAGACAAATTAAACATAACTCAATCAGACACTTAAAAAATGAAGAGAAAGTAAGACTGTGAGTCTGGGATGGGGAACATTACATCTTTCATTAGCATAAGGAGGAGGAAAAGTTGGGGTATCCACCAGTTCATGGAAAGTGCAAGAACTACAGAACTGATGAGGCGTTAGCAAGATACTACATGAGGGATCATTTACTGAAATTGTCAACATACAAACCTGTCAAAGGACAGTTGAATTGTAAAATGCTCCAGCTACCACAGGAGAGGCATTACATTATTGTGGTACGCAGATAAATTGCTATCAAGCTCATGGAAGCTGCTTTGTGAACAAAATATGGGAATAAGATAAACTCTCTCTCAATCGATGAATTAATATAAAACCAGCAAAATGAGCAGAGCATACTACTACAATCCTTCAACTATATTAGGCAATCAATTTTTTTCTTTCAATATGTAGACTATTCCCTTGCGGCTCCCTGTGGATGACATGCAGTGTGAACACAGCAATCAAAGTAATAGATGTCAGAATAATCAAAATAATATATGTCAAAAAGAAGCAAATGAGTACATATATTCATTAAATAAATCTCCTAAGAGCTTAACACACCAGATTCTTTCCAGAAAATCTGTACAAACAACTGCATGCACTAACACATGCGTTTACCAGTGTTTCAAATTCAGATGAAAAAATATTCTTCAAACTAATCCACTTTTTTCAGATTTATAGAATCACAGAATCATAGAATGGTTTGGGCTGGAAAGGATCTTAAGATCATCTATTTCCAATCCCCCTGCCATGGGCAAGGATGTCTTACCCTAGACCGTGTTGACCAAGGCTCTGTCCCACCTGGCCTTGAACACTGCCAGGGATGGAGCATTCACAACTTCCTTGGGCAACCCATTCCAGTGCCTCATCACCCTCACTGTAAAGAACTTCATCCTTACATCTAACCAGAACTTTCCTGTGCAAGTTTAAACCCATTACCCCTTGTCCTATCACTACAGCCCCTGATGAGGAGTCCCTCTCCAGCATCCTTGTAGGCCCCCTTCAGATACTGGAAGGCTGTTATGAGGTCTCCACTTAACCTTCTCTTCTCCAGGCTGAACAGCCCAAACTTTCTCAGCCTGTCTTCATACAGGAGGTGCTCCAGCCCTCTTATCATCCTCGTGGCTTTCCTCTGGACTTGCTCCAATAGCTCTTCTGCTGAGGGCAAAACACATAGTGTAGATGCCACAATGAAATTAATAAACGTAACTGAAAGTAAAATACATGACTTTGAAGAAAACTTAAAATCATGACACAAACAGTATATCCTGCCAACCAAGCATTAAAGGCATTATTTATTCTTGTAGTGGATTGGGCAGCAGCAATGTACAACACTAAACCTCCATCTGCGAGGAGACAAGAAACATGTTTCATTCAGGAAGAAAGTAGCCAAAAAGCCAGAACAAACCTGCAACTGTCCAAGGAAACAAACCTGTAGATAAAACCAGACAAACAAGTAATCTGGCTGCCTTGAGAAATTTTCCCAACTATTCAAAGAGGTACTTTATAAACCAGTGAAAAATAGACAAAATGGTACTTCTCAAAATATTTTCAGACTTTTGAAGCAGCAAGCCTACGTCACACACCAAAAAAAAAAAAAAAAAAAAAAAAAGGAGGGTGGTAATATATTGTAATGAAAAAGGAATTTCCAAAAGCCAGAAACATTTTATTAGGCTACAGAAGTGGTCTGGGAAGAAGGAGCAAACAGAAAAGAAGTTCTGTCCCTAATGAAGTTAGTGCAGGAAAAACTTTTCCTTCTTCTCTTCACCTGTATTTTTATAAGGAAGGTCTAACATTTTGGAAGTGAATGGATCCTCTCTTGACTCAAATCAAAGGGGATTTGTGTGAGATTTCAAGTATTGCTCATCTAAAATACAAGTAGTCAAATCCCACCAACAATACCTTGTGTCCACTTGAGTCTGTGTGTGTAGCCATTTGACTTCAGAGTTTACAAGGAAGAGGGAGAAAGATTCAGCATTTTTGTTACACTCCTATTTACTACATTGGCTTTTGTTCCAGTCACAAGTTGTACTGAAGTTATTGGGGCTGGGTTGTGACTCATGAGGTCTCAGTACAGATCTCGGCTCCACCAAAACATTTTCTACATGACCTTGAGCCACTTCACATCTCTATCCCATCAGTAAAACAGAATAATGATGCTTCCTCTCCACAGCAATTTGTCTTGTCAATTTAGGAGCAAACACTGATTTGTGTTGACTACTTGCAGCTCCTATCGATTGCAAAGGAAGTTAGATGTATACAATACTTCTTCGGATTTGGCATTTGCAGACAAAATAACTTTGAAGAACTGGACCTTTAAAGCAAATGAATATCCTACATATACTGTTACAAACAGTCTAAGAAAAGGATCCTCAATTTAAGTACAGCACAGACTAATAAGTAGCTGTTAAGGAGTTTTAAAAGGACAACAATGTACACATTGGGCAGGTCAATTGGAAATAGGCAAACCCTTGAGAGATGGAGTAGAAAGGCAGAACTCTCACACCAAACATATTTTGTAAGCTGTACAACTTTGAAAACAATATTTAATTTTCATCAGAAGATTTAAAGGCAAATGCTAAAAAATTATTTCCCTACTAGATTTCAAAGTCCAAAAATCCGGTACTGACATGTTGATACTGCTCAGGAAAGTCACAAACATATTCAGTTGCCTCACACACAGACTGCAACAGCTGCCCAACTTTGCCTTCCTTATGAAACAAATATCTCTGCAGTACATAACCCTGTGGTCTTTAAGATAAAAAGGAGTGGAACAAAAAAGTTATCAGCAAACAGAGATAATTGTACAACCCCTGCTTTGCTCTGACTGCACAAAATCAGATGAAATCAGATTTCACTTGTTGTTCAAACAATACAAACTGGTTTAATTCCAGACAATGAGGCCATGGAGTTACTTGGTTTTGACAAAAATGTAAATAAGAGGGAAATAAAATATTAACCTGTAAACAGCTTTTAATAATTAAAGATAATATTGGGAGAGAAACATGTTGTAAAAGTTGTGTCTCTCCCTTTGGGAGCCGTTACTGCTTACTTGCCATAGCCAGGAAGTGTTGGTTTTATTTCTGTGGGAAAGCATTCAGCATGGTATTTTTCATTTACACAGTGCTGTAAATGTCTGTCCTGCTTTCCATGGAACAAAGATGTGGAGCCAGCATAAACCCAGTATAATTTCTGAAGTCACAGGATCTCTGTGGCCCAACCCAAGCCCAAGAGCTTGATCCCTGCAAGCTGTTTCCAGAGCAGATACCCTGGGGCTTCCCTGTGTGGGTTGTTTGCACCCCTCCTGTGCTTGGGGACCCAGGGGGTGACAAGAGTCCTGGGGTACCAGGGGGTCCCTGGGGACATGTTTGAGGGTCTGACCAAGGGAGGGCTTGTCATCAGTGGTAGATACGTGAAGCACGGAAGTGGGAAAGGTCCTGAATTGTTTGAATTACTCTTTTTGAAATACTCATGCGGAAATGTTTTCTCAGCTCCAGTAGATTTTTGCTTAACGCATGAACATTCCAAGGCATTCAGATTTTACAGTAGAAGCTCTGATTGAGATCATGGGCTGCTTGTGGGTAGCACAAGCACACAAAAGAGATTGCATAGTGAAAGCAAGACCAGGATTTATAAAATTGAAAGATATATTGAATAATTTTTGCCATGCTAGACTATTCTCATTTACTTTCTTAAATCAAAGTAGGCCGTTCACATCATTTGAGAATGAACTGTCTTTTCCTGCTGGCTGTAGGCACCTAGTCTTCCCCTGACACCATATTCTCTTCACCTCAGGATATGCTCAGATTTTTTCTTATGTTTTCAGATTTGAGGAAAATCCAGTGGAGTGAACATGCAAGCAATTAATTATATCTCATTTTACTATATATGTAACACCTTGCAGTAAAGCTCCACTGGATTTCATGAGCTTCAAGGAAGGTTGATGCCTTTGCAGGAAGCTCTTATCCAAATGAAAAGCTTTTTCAATTGTATGCAGTGAAAAGGCTCCAGAGGAGATGGGGAGCCATTCCATCTTGAAGGTGATGTTTCAAGAAACTCTCTTTTTTAAGATAAATATTTTTTGTCTAAAATACCTCTGTAAAAGATCTATTGTCTTTTTCTTTTGATTGACTCGTTTACAGAAATTCATCTGAGAAAAGTCTGACAAGCTCTGTGTTGTTTCAGCCCTCACACATCTATGATTCACTGAGTTGTTTTTGTCCCTGATGCTTTACTTAATCTTCTACAAGACAGCAGCTACAGACATTACTGATAACTCTTTCATGTTTCTCAGTCACAGGAAATGATGTAAAACTCCCAAATAATGAAAATATCCTCAGTCATTGGGAGCTTCAGTCCCTAAAATAAGACTGCAGAAGATTATAAATTTCTTCCTTGGTCTTTAAAGGATTTTCTTAACAAGGCATCTGCAAAAAGCTGTTTGGTCAGACGTTCCTTATTTATGATTAAATTCTTATGGGATTAGTAGGTTTGTTAAAAGTACAAAAGTAAACAGCATATGACTCTGTAATGTCACAACACAATCTGTCAGAATTTAAACTTTATTTGAGAAGTTTCATTTACTTCAAGTTCACATTATAAAAACAAACAAACAAACAAACACAAAAAACAACCAAACAAAACCCCAGCCTTATGAATTCTTTTGCATCACCTAAGAGACAGCAAACTATTTCTTAATTCTTGTTTTGTGATCCCAGCTTAATAAGAATGTCTATACATAGTACCGTCAGGAATAAAAATACAATGGAAAATACAGTTACTTAGTTACTAGGAGTTAAAAGGTCATTTCCCCTTGATGAAATGCTTGTTCTATCAGATAAGTAGCTGCTACACTCCATAAAACTGGCAACCCTTCAAAAGGTTTTGGAAATTAAAGGTATTGTTTGAAGATAAAGGCAATAGGTCATTTGCTTTGTGTTTAGTCCTGCAAAACTTTCTAGATGACCCTTTGATATTGAAGTGAAGAGTGCTTTAAATTGTTTTATCTTCATAGAGCTAACGAGTGCTGGTTGACAACCACTTTTAAGACTCTAAGAAACTCTATTGGAATTAAAATTTTAAAATATTGCAATGTATTGCCTTTAAAGGGGGAGTTTGCCAGAGCTGTATCCATAATCACTCACAGTACTATTCTCTGGTCCCACTGCCTTTCTCATGTTTTCTTTTTTTTTTTTTTTTTTTATTAAGTCTGATTTTACTAGTTGAATAATGTCTATTATTTTACTAGTTTACTAATTAATGTATTCCTGAAATAGATTAATAAAGCCGTATAAACAAGCTACATATGTAAAATCTATGTCCTCTTCGAACTCTATGCTAGAGTGAAACAAGCCTTATATTTAATGTGTACAGTAGTAGAAAAATTATTCATGAACTTTTTATTGCCAGAGACTGTGTAGCTCTGTATTATTATATGTGTAATTAACTAATCTATAATGTTGCTGTGGTATACTATGCATATACTTCTTTCCTTAGAGGAATAGATTCTTATTGTAAAGATTTTTCTCCTTTTATGTTCATTTTGTATATTCCATTTATGGGCAAATATTTAAAGTAATTTCTTTATTACAGAAAAAGGAAAAAAAAATCCTCTAATGGACAATAATTGCTGTGTGCTGTAAGCATGCTTGGTTATCATTGTGACCTTCTTCATTACCTTAGTTGTTTATTTTAACATTAGTTCCATTGTATATTGGAGACTCTTTCTAATAATAGCCCTTTATCACTCTAACCCACATTCAAAAGTAAATGTAAACAGGATCATCTCAGTTTAAAATACACATGAACTCTATACCCCAAATAATTATCAAATAATTAAAAAGTACAAAATCCTTACCTAATGGAGCTGACTCAGTGCTAATGGTCAACAAGGAAATCCAACAGAGGTAAGCAACAAGTTGGAGATTCTGATGGGAAAGAAAAGGCTGCTGCATATTGTCTAGGATATATTTTACCCATGCATCTGATGTTGCTTAGAAGTTAACTTTTGAAGTACTAAACTTTGCACAAGAAGCCATCAGCCTGCCCACCCGTTTGTTTTTGGTTTTTTTATTTTCTTTCTTTCTTTCATTCCTTTCAATCCAGTCTCTTGAAGGGGGTTTAGTGTGTCATTAATCCCACAGTTTCCAACAGGGAAGCCCTCCAGCTATACACGAACCACACTCGTCTGTCTCCACCCCAATGCCCCCATCCTCCAAGCAGATCAGCAGAGAGCATGTGTCCTTGCAGCTGCTTTAGCTGCAGCTGCTCTGATTTACACACCAATAACACACCCGCACACACACGGAGGGTGAGGACATCATGTACCCTTAGCATCAGTGGTTGGAGGGAATCTGAGAGAAATTAGGCTGCTAAACCAGGCATGCCTGCTCATGAGGATTTTAAAGCAGTCAACGCTAACTTCAGAATATTGCAGTCATATCTGACATCATGTTTATATGAGAGGGGTTTAAAAAATACTTGTAATATAAGCTTGTAATTTTTTTTTTCTTCAGATTCCTGGAGGTTAGACATAGCAAAACTGATACAGAAGTGGTCTCTGCAGTGCAAACAGCACCTGAAGGTTTGTATCACTTGGGTCACTGTGGTGTTTTAGAGAACAGCCCTTTGCTGCTGAAATAAAGTGCAGCAGCATTTGCTCTGCCAACCCACCCTGAAAATTAGATGTACGTTTCAGAAGGTCAGCTCACCAGCAATAGTAACAGAAATAGAAAACAGAAGCAAGCAGCAGTGAAAGAATTCAATCACTCATGTTGCTCAATCACATTTTTCTAAAGTTTAGTCTCATTGGAAAGTGCACTGTTGCTACCACATGGGTCCTTTGTGCTACTTCTAGTAGGTGTGAACAGAGTTTATTGTATGACAATGCATATTGCCAGCTTAATGTACATATTCATGTCATTTTATTTGGAAATTATTGTATCCCCACTGACTGTTCAGTGTTTTCCATAGCTGCCAGTACTTTGTTTCTTTGACGTGTCAAGTTTGATTATTTTGTGTCTGCTCATTTAAGTGAGGATATTGTGAATTATCTGATAACAGTGTAATACACAAGTCTGTAAATATTCCATGCATATCACTGTAAGGAGCATTTCATCTCAAAGCATAAACAAAGCCATTAAAATTATTTTGCAATACAGCCTAGGAGTTTCAAATGTCGTTCATTTGGCCTAACTACATCCCTTGAGGAGTTACACCACTGGATTCCTTGAGGGACATGTAGGTTATTTAAGAAGAAACTTATAAAACCTTTTTCTCGATTTTGATTTTGGATTTCAATGTTGCAAAATCACTGCTTTTAGCTGTCTCATTGGATTAGCTATCTCATAGGCCTGACTTGTAGCCCTTTGAGAGTCTCTGGGAGACTTTCCATTGATTTTACTGATGTTTAGATTATATTCTTTCAAAATTATTAAGACTCCAAGCCCAATATTTTTAATATTTTTTTTTCCTGAGAGATCTCCGTCCATTTCTTGAGTACAAATGTATGACAAATGACAAAATTCCAGTTTATTTTAAACAGGACACAATTTCTCTGTGTGGCTTTCTCAGTTAATGCTTGAATTTATTTGTGGCAGTATCTACAGACTGATAGGGGCCTAGTCTTCTTTGACTCTAATTTTTTAGCCTAAAAGGCATAGCTTCAATGTTTAACATAAAAAAGACCCAAATCTTTTGAGTTTTATTTGAGATTTATCCTTACCAAAATATTGGCAACCAAAAACAATTTATAACAAAGCAAGAGAACTTTCCACAAACAATCCAGCTTTTGTTGGTCTTTTGGATACTGAAAGCATAAGTAACTAGGCAAAAAAATGTAAGTAGAAGGTGTTTAGGGCAACAGGAGGATAGGGACAATTTTGTAGATTTGCTTATCCCCTTACCTATTGTGTCTCTAAGCAGGTTGTAATTGGGGGGAGCCTTTGAAGATGGTTACTCCTGGTAAAGATTAAATGAAGCTTCCTATCATCTCAGCTCACGAGTTTCCCTGGGTTAAATATGGCTTCCTTCGTACTGGGAGGACAAACAGCTCCAGGTCAGACAATGAGGTGCAAATATTCTCCATTTCCCCATATTCTCCCAGCCTAAGGCAAGACCTTACTGATATCAGAAAAACAACAAATAATACCTTCTCCCTCCAAACATTAATCTAAAAAATCATGAGAAATTTAAAACATGTAGAACCTGCATAAAAATACAGGAAAATACTCTCAGTTTTCACATCATTAACCTCAGTAAAAGGAGAACCTGAAACTCCCCAGAAATTTGGTGTAGTCAAGTGTGGGTAATGAACACTTGAAACAATTAGCTTCACTGTCTGTACAAAAAGACAACACAACACCGAAGGCCTGACACCTTGTATTAAATTAATTTTCAATGGTAGGGATGGATATGGTGAGTTAAAATAAGTCAAAAGGCAACAGCCGGAAGTTGGCAGCAGCACTGCAGACTTGGCCAAAAATTGTTTGGTGCATATGCATGTTAGGTATTCAGACCTCTTCACTTTATAAGAAACAGCGTTTGCCTAAAATATCCCACTCGGTAAGTTGGTGCTGCAATGCTCATGACGTGCTGGAAAAGCTGTGCTGACTAGGAGTGGAGAGGAATGGGCAGCCCAGAAGGAGGTAAGCAGAGGTAAAAGAAAGGCTGTAGGAAGAGTTTTAAGAACAGCAATCTTTGCTTTTTACTTCAGATGCAGAACCAAACCTCAGGATGGGACCGAATGATAACATCATCATAAAAATGCAAGTACCTTGAAGGCCTCCAAAGACTTGACTTTTTGACACTTTGTTCCAAGTATGAAATGCTCAGTCTTCTGAGTCAGTGTAGGAGATTTAAGAGTTACATGCAGAATTCCTGGGATATAGTGGAGTTTTGAGGGATGAATCCATTACTCAGGTATCTTCTGAAGGTGATGTGGAAGTGTCTGTCTACCTTGGTGTCCCCAGGAAGAAGAAGGGTATACCATGTTCCTCTTCTTTCCTTCCTGAGCCAGCAAGAAGTTGTATAATACTTTTAAACTCTGATCTAGAAACTGATCTTAAAATGACAGTCCAGGTATATTTCCTTCTTCTTCCTGCGAGGAACATTCTTGCTATGAGGCTGTCCCTTGGAGTGGCTTTCTAAGTAGAGAAGAGATTTGTTATTCACGGGTGACATAGAGAGCATGATCCTGCCTGTACACACACTTTCCTAGTAGTACAGAGTCCTTCAGAGGAAAAGATGTCTTCACTAAATAGTATAAAATTTTGCGAGTCTGAATTTACACATTTACATGTGCCAAAACCCTCCTCTGTGCTTCCCCCCCCCCTGCCCCCCCCACCGTTTTATCTGATCGAAAATAACTTGCCAAGTCCAGTGACAAGGAATAAATGTGTCATGCTCCCAGGGCAATCCCTTCTCTGTTGATAGGGGGTAGCTGTCCCCACATCTAGCATTTCTTTCTGTAGATTCCGGGAAGTTGGGAAGGTTGCTATAATGGATTTTGTCTGAGTCCTAGGTATCTCCCACAAGGATTTTCTTAAAAGGGTTGAGAAGGAGTTCAGGCCCAGGATTTTCTCTCTCTCTCTGCTGCTGGCTTTTATTTTTTTAGTCATCTCTGTCCACATATTTTAGAGACGTGCCAAATACACTTACTATAATTAAAGTGTGTTTGTATTCATACACCTTGTTAACCCAAAAAACCCCTCTATTTCACCACTTTCATTTCAAGACTCCTCAGGTGAGTGACATTAAATGGGAAGAACATCTCAGTTTATGCCTAGTTTGGGAAAATAAACTGGTCACATGGTGATTAGAGTTTGTTTTTTCATCTGTTTTGTGTTCTAGTGTACAGAACACAGCATTTCTGGTTCTTCGGAAAATTATATGAGAAGTACACATGCCTACAGGGCTATGAACTTGTTGGCATCATGGAGACATGGTGGGATGTCTCCTATGACTGGAGTGGTGGAATAGAAGAATATAGGCTCTTCAGGAAGGACAAGCAGGGAAGACAAGAAGGGAGTGTCTCCCTCTATGTCAATGACCATCTGGAGTGCATGGAGCTCTATGTGGGAATGGAAGAGGAACCAAATGAGAGCTTTTAAGTCTACTACAGTGTCATCTGTCCCTGCCCTCCCTTTAATCCTGACTCATTCCTTATGCAAAAGCATAGTCACCTCTGCTCTGGGAGAATGGAGAGTGATTTGTACGTTCAATCATTTGGTGTGTTTATTTTTCAGGTTTTAATTTCCTCATGAGAGAACTCTGATGGCTTTCAGTGTATTAGCTCTCATTAGCCAGTGATCTTAATTATGGGCATTCAAACTCTGAAGCGGAGATAAAGTGAAGAAACCTATTCATTATCTCCAGGTTTTTTAAGGGTATACAGAGCATGAGTGCTTGGGCTCTGTGAGTGTGTTAGTGAACCTACTAGAGAAATTATATCAGTTCCTTGTAATTATGCTGCCCCTTTGTATGGCTCAAAGATGGATGTGACCCCTGACTTGATGTGGTGCACCCATAGCTCTGGGTGTTCAGGAGGGAGAATGTTTGTTTTGCTCTCTTGGCTGTTTTGCTGCATGTGTTGCCTTGCCCATGTGAACTTTAGCTGTGTGAGTGTGCCTTACTAAATTTGCAGCACGCACCATCAGTGCCATTCTTGGGTGGAAACCTCTGTAAAGACAGGAGAGCTGTACGTGAGCCAAGCACCCTGTGAACTCGTGTACTGGGGCACAGTCATGACTGACATGCATTGTTCATACAAGTTCCTTTCTTTCTTGGAAAACAGCAGACTATTGCAGAGATGTCAATATGAATCACATCTGTAATTCACTACTACTTCAGAGTGCCCTAAGACATGTTTAAGAAAGAGAATGGTTGTCATTGCTCAACAGCTCAAACCCAAAAATTACTTTTCTATGTGAAGAGATTGGCAATTAGCAAATACTTATAAAAAGATGACACCTATGTCCAAACAGTGTATACTGGAACTGGCTGGGGATTCTCATCGGAATCCATTTTTAGAGAAGTATCTGATTTCCACAAATCAGCAGGAGGGAGATAAATTTTTTAGTAATCTTTTTTGTCCTTAGATCCTTTAATTTTTTGTGAGGTGCACTGGTGCCTGAATCAGTCATGGTCCTGTGTTCCACAAGAAACTGCTCCAGCTTCTGTGAACATAATTTATTGTACAACCTGGGTGAAATGGATTATTTGATTTTAAATAAATCCTGCATTTTGACTGTTCTTCTGCAAAATTAATATTAGTAAGTATGAAAGTATCACAATGCTCTAATGGAGTGGAAGGTGTCAAAAGACTTTCACATTGGTGGATCAGTCCAATAAAAAAGGATATAATAGGGAAAAGGAAATGGACTTCTAAAAACTTCTTTGCTTGTTCTCCCTAAGTCTTGACTTATCTTGACTGAATAGTAAAAGGAAAGAGTAAGAAACATGACTACTCGTAGCCTTGATTTTGGACACATTACACCAACATAAAAATCACTATTGCTCAGAAAAATTGCAGACCGAATTTTCTCTTTGAGTGAACTTTCCATTTAGGAAACAGTTTCCTTTGAAATGATAGCAAAAAGGCATTTCACAGTTTTTAATCAGTATTAGCAGTGGAAAAGCAAGAAGTGGAAAGGTGTTCCTCCTACTTTGAACCATTTCATTCAGTGTTTTTCTGGAACTTTCCTTTTTGAAGAAATTAAAATTGTAAAGGGCAATCAATGCAGTGTCAATCCTTGCCCAGATCTTCCAGCCAGGAGTAGTAATGAGAATCAAAGCAAAGCCACCAAGCTTAATAACAAAAGGTGGGAACTTGGCTTGGATTAAAAACGGTGTACAACCAGCATTAAAGCTGACTATCCATGTATCTGACATTTCTTCTTTCATCCTCCTCCTTCTTATCCGTTACAATTTGATCTTGCAGGACAGTCTATGTGAACAGGTATTGTGGTCAAAGCAAGCTGTATTACTGCAAGTGGGCTAGGCAGAGCACCTGTTGAATGAACCTGATAGTTGCTTCTACTTCTTCAACACAGATATTGCCTCTTCAAGGCTTTTGTATTGCTGAACAAGCAAGGAATGCTAGAAATAAATAAATAAAAAAAAAAGCTGTACCAAAAATATTATATAAATAGTATAAAAATGTAAAATATGGCTAATTAGTGACAGAGAAATGTGAGTGATACAACATAGATCACTGCCTTAATTTGATTCAATTGCCTTTCTACATTCATTCAAGAAAGAAAAATATTACAAATATTATTTCTTTTTGGAGATGATAGGTTAATCTAAGATTAATGTAGCATTTATCACTATCAGATTAACTCTAAAGATCAGTTTTAAGAGACAGGCATTCCTGCAGATTTAATAAGGACAGTTAGATTGCTCCAAAGGGTGGTCCCCATAGTATACAATTTTAGGGTCCCTGATAAATTCCCTGGAGAAATCTCACTGCATCACTACGAAGGAAACCAACGCACACCAACCCACCTTTTTTTTTTTTTTTAATTTTAAAATTCCCCCTTTTCTTCCTGCCATCAGTCTCATACATAAAAAGGAAACAAGTTTTAACAGTTTTGTTAAAACCTTTGCAATGGATCAAATAAGAATTTTATTTCAAGTTGCCAGTAACATATGTTTCACTCTATAACCTTATCACAGAGTAGGTTGCTTTGAGATTTATTCTGAAACATTTTTCTTTCATCTCTTTACACTTCTGTTGATGACTTTAAATGTTTGTGCTATTGGTACTTACATACAGTAAATGATAAATGATATAGTACAACACTACAGCTGTGAAGCTGAATTGCTTTTTTTAGTGAATTTAAGTGAATATACTGCCTTGAAAGGTAACAGATTGATAGTACTAGTAAATTAAATCCTCTTTATCCCCAGAAAAAGTATAATACGGGCATAGCAAATATTTTCCAGACTTACAAATCAGCCATGGCACCTCAACTATCATCCACAGGGACCTGCTGCTCCCTATGTTTCTCTTTTGCTTCCGCCCCTACCCCCCAAATTATTCTTCTAGGGATTTTACAGAATACATAAATTTCAAGAACAAGAATACATAAATTTCAAGTACATCACATGAGCTTCTCTTTCTGCATTAAACAATAATTATCAAATATTTATACTAGAAAAGGTACGTGGGATTATCATGTGCTGGTGGTTAGTGGTGCCTTGGATGGTGGAAAAGGAGCTGCTGCAATACAGGTCATAAACAGTGAACTTCCAGCCATGGATGGGACACTCTCCTTCACCTCTTTAAGAAACTGTTTTTTCAAAATCTCAGCTTTTTTACTGCTAATATTGTCATAAACCTTTAAGTGCCCACTGGCTTTAGTCCACCATAAAAATAACTGAAACTAGAGAAATGTTGCAAATACAGGTCTGAATTCTCTCAGATATATTTACTCCATTCTCTCAGTGGATTTATACACATGACCCCATGGGAAAATCAAGTTTCCATCAGAGCTCAGAAAGACCTCACAGGAGCTGAGGGCCAATTTATAGCCAGTCCCCTAACTTATTTTCCACAAGGCTTCCTCCATTCAGTGTTCTCAAACAGACATTTTGCAAATTCCAGGTTTTCATCTTTTGAGATGGGTGAAAAGTAATTACTGAATTTTTCTGAAGAGCAATGGAGGAAACAGTAGGTGTGAAATAAAAACAGAAGCACGTCAAACACATTTTTTCAGCTCTTATAAATAACAGTTGTCTCATAAATTCATCTCTTGTGGAGATATTTCATTCAATACTAACCTTTGAAAACTTAGTAATATAAAATTAATAGAATAATACTTATTGCTACAGACCAGTAACATTTTAGAGGTAATGAAATTTCTAGAACAGATTTTATTTTGTGCAGTGTTTTTTTCACATAAATGGGAATCGTAACTGCAAACCTGTTTAGCTTTCTGGGAAGTAGATAATGGGATGCTCTTGAATATACATAGTCTATAAATAGACATCTCAGGCTATTTTTTGAATGCTTCTTTTCTTTTGGCCCAACGTTTCTGTTGTAATCCATTTCAAAAAGCATGGACATTTTTATGACCTCACTTTGGATTAGCTGTTCTTAGGCACTTTTTAAAGGGACATTTCACCTTGAGTATAACAGCCCTTGGCTTCTAGTATTCATAAAATTCAGATCTTGCCTGCAGTCAGTTATTTTCATTGTTCCCTTCTACTGTTGCTTTTTTATCCTTTCAGTTTTGCTGGCAACCTAAGATTTGCAGTTAACCACCCAACAATTCTGCAATCACTGCTTCTGAAGGTTTTTGAAAACAGTACAAATGCAGCAGAGAAAATATTCTATTTTCTAGTTTTATTTTTTATCTTGGCACAAACTGATGCAATGAAGCTATTCAAAATTAGTCTATCACAGCAAATCTCATACAAGCGTTATTGTATCTATTTGTATAAACCCAAGAAAAACATTTTTGCTTTATTAGGGACTTTAATCACATTTACCTGTTTGGGTTTTAGAGCATCAGTGTCACATAGTACGTTTTACACGGCTGACTGCCTATTAATTGAATACTCTAATTCAACCTCTAATTCTACCCTTTAATGGTTGAAAGCCCATTAAAGCAGTTATTTCTCTAATAGCTGTGTAGAAAAGGTGATGTTGTTGTTTCATCCTGAATAATTCTTCTTCTCATCCTCTGACTAAGCAGCCTGATGGGCTTGCCAGACTCTTTCAGTTTGAGTTCAGTGCCAGAGCAGCACAAAGCACTTTTTCAGAAGTATGCTTGCAATGAAAGTAAGACAGACTTGCTTCGTGTACATTATCCACAACAAAACACTCCTCTGTGTTCTGTTAACATATACAATTAGTCTAACACTATTGATGATCCTAAATAAGAGGTTACAGATCTCTTGTCAGCATTCAATATACTTTCAGAAAATTTGGGCCAAACCCTTTGCCTTCCCATCTGGGCAGACTGAATGAAGGTAAGTAAGTTAGCACAGGAACAGGTGATTTTCTTTTTCCCCCAGCATGCACAGAGCTTTATAAAACTGTTGTCCAAGTTGAAACAGACCAGGTTACAGGATGCTTTTCCTCTTCAGCTATAATAAAAGAAGTAGGCATTTGCACCTGCAGAATCTGCTTTTGACTTTCATGCTGTGAACCTGTAATCACTGCAGGTAATGGCATCTCAGTGAAGAGTTAACTCAGTAAGTAGCATTAAGGGACATGTTGCTTATGATTCATTTTGTTATACAGATAGTAGAACTGACTGAATATCAATGGCTAAATTATGACTAAATACCACTGGTTACGTCTTCAAGGTAGCTGATTTTATAAATCTATCTATCTAAGTGTTCTTTGCTCTTTTTGTAGGCTCTCTAATGTATTAGAAATTGTCCACTTTTGAGAATTATTCAGGAATATGTCAACTTACATTGTTGCTTGGCTTAAAGTCAAATGCAACAAATGTTTTGTTAAACAATTGATCTAAGACTAGAGAACAAAGTCGTTCATCATCAAGCAGCAGGTTTTGTTTGTTTCCAAAATTGTTTGTCCTGGTTCTGGCTAGGATAAAATTAATTTTCTTCTGAGTAGCTGGTACAGTGCTGTGTTTTGGGTTTAGTATGAGGATAATGTTGATAACACACTAATGTTTGAGTTGTTGCTAAGTAATTCTTACCCCGATCAAGGACTTTTCAGTCTCCTATGCTCTTCCAGTGAGGAGGGGTGCAAGAAGCCAGGAGGGAGCAGAGACAGGACAAGACACCTGACCCAAACTAGCCAAAGAGGTATTCCGTACCTCAGAACATCGTGCCAGTTTTAGAAGCTGGGGTGAGTTAGCTGAGCTGCTGACTGCAATTTGGGGATGGGCTGGGCGTTAGTCAGCAGGTGGTGAGAAATTGTATTGTGCATCACTTGGGTCTCTTGTGTTTTATTCCTCTCTCTCTTTTTCATTATATTATTATTAATATGATGATGAAGAAGAAGAAGAAGAAGAAGAAGAAGAAGAAGAAGAAGAAGAAGAAGAAGAAGAAGAAGAAGAAGAAGAAGAAGAAGAAGAAGAAGAAGAAGAAGAAGAAGAAGAAGAAGAAGAAGAAGAAGAAGAAGAAGAAGAAGAAGAAGAAGAAGAAGAAGAAGAAGAAGAAGAAGAAGAAGAAGAAGAAGAAGAAGAAGAAGAAGAAGAAGAAGAAGAAGAAGAAGAAGAAGAAGAAGAAGAAGAAGAAGAAGAAGAAGAAGAAGAAGAAGAAGAAGAAGAAGAAGAAGAAGAAGAAGAAGAAGAAGAAGAAGAAGAAGAAGAAGAAGAAGAAGAAGAAGAAGAAGAAGAAGAAGAAGAAGAAGAAGAAGAAGAAGAAGAAGAAGAAGAAGAAGAAGAAGAAGAAGAAGAAGAAGAAGAAGAAGAAGAAGAAGAAGAAGAAGAAGAAGAAGAAGAAGAAGAAGAAGAAGAAGAAGAAGAAGAAGAAGAAGAAGAAGAAGAAGAAGAAGAAGAAGAAGAAGAAGAAGAAGAAGAAGAAGAAGAAGAAGAAGAAGAAGAAGAAACTGTTCTTATTTTAACCTGCAGGTTTTACCTTTTCTAATTCTCCTCTCTTTCCCACCAAGAGGGGTGAAGGAGCAAGGGAGCGGCTGCATGGTATTTAGTTGCTGGCTGGGGTTAAATCACAACATTGTTTCAGTGTAATTTCCTTTGGCAATACATCTTAAATCTGCGATATTCAACAGCATTACACAACACTGAATCTACTGTATGTGTTTAAACATAGACTAAATACTTGTATGAAAACCAAGAGCTTACACAGACCTTTTACAGCATTTTTGAGTGTATGATGAACATAAATTATTTAAGACATAAGCCAGCTACTGTTTGGCTGAAAAAGAAACTTCTCTTATTCCCACAGTGCTCATTATCAAGTTTGCTGAACTTTCCTCAGAAGCAGCTGGTGCTGGGCAGTGCTCGACAAAATGAACAACAATCTGGCTTGTTGCATTGCAAATGTGTCTCTCAAGTTCGGAGTGGGTCACAGAGCGAAAATTGGTTGTTTCATGGTACAGGAACTGTTGTATCAGCCATATTTTCAGCCTTTGGATAGAAAAACCCATTATTGCCTCTGACTAAAGATCCTGGCCCTAAAGAGCTGTGCACTCGGTGCTAAGGATGAACAAATGAGGAATAAGACATATCAGTGACATAAAGAAAATTCAACAGCCGTTTCAGGAAGGCACAGCCCATTTTGTAGCATGAATCAATAAATCTAAGAATCTAATTCCTGTTATACTACCTTTCTCTAATTAAAAAAAAAAAAAATTACTTAAATTTTTTGAAAGGTGAATTGATTTTAGGAGATTCAGTTTCACAAGCCCACAGACACATGAGCGTCCATGTGGTTCGATAAATTGAACAAAAAATAGAAATACCTTTGGATGTGTTCTAGGTTTCTCTAGGTTTTAAGATTGAGGTGAGTCAAATGGTACCAAAGAGAGTGAAATTTTGCAGGTTTTTTGTCAAAATTCTTGAGAATTTTCCGGATTCTGTAAGTTTTTTCAGATGAAATATGAAGACCATTCTATCACAAATTTTTCTGAGACTGTTTTGTCAAAACTGAGTCCAGGTATAGCTGGAAAAAACTTTGGGTTTTGTCCTAAAACAGCAGTATGGATCTATGTTCTCTTGCCCAGATCCTACTAACAGTGCTTCCAGGATGTGATAAAGCAGAGATATGACTCCAGAGAAACACATAACTATCAGCTCCATGGATGTGTGTACAGACAGCTTCAAGTCTTTCATGAAATTTGCTATTATTTTGTAAGGTGAAGACAAGATATACATGATATCTGATACATTAGCAGAAGACCCAACAGCATGTCAACGGCAGTGAATAAAGGCATTGGCCACTCAAAAAGACTCATCAGGAATTTCTGGAACACCAGCAGCTTTTCAGCAATGCTTACAAATCACAAATGTCATATTGGGATAGACTTCAAAGAATTAAAAATGGTTAAGTATGCTACTTGTAAATGGGCTTGTTGAAAACTTTGATCATAGACAGAAAGGAATTCTTTTAAAAACCTACTGTTAACAGTAGGTAAAAAGTTAATGAGAAACATGTAAATAATTAATTCTTCCTCTAGAGCTAGGAAAGATTTGTTGTTGCTGCTAATGGACTCACAATATAGGTTGTATTGTCTTTTCTGGAGTAAGCGGAAAATAATTTATTGCACCAATAACTTTATTCGTGTTTGTATTCCCAGTAAGGAATATTTTCCTGGGTTAACTAAAGCAGCTTGCCTTGATGATATACAGAGGATGGCAGAGCTAAAACGACACTTCAAAACAAACAGCATGCTTCAGATCAAAAAAACATTGAAGAAAAATATTCAAAAAAAGTCTGGCACTTTGTATTTTCAAGAAAGCAATTGCAAAGCACACAGAACTATTTGAGATGATCCAATTGAAATACTGCATTAAAGCATGTCTCCTTCCTCACGTGATGTCCTTTGAAGCTGTATCATCAGGAGAAATAATACTCTTCCTTTACTTACACAGTTAGAGTATGAAGAGTCATGACAGCTTGGTGTTACTCAGGTCAAAAATACTTACACAGTCCCAGGTGTTCAGACACGGTTATTTCACAAGTGATCTGAAAATATACTTTCCCTATATTATTTGATAAATATTTTGGCAACATTACAATAATTTCTCATTTGACATTATGATACCAAGTAATGTGATAGCTCTCAGTTGTCCTATTGAAAATAATTCCTACATAGTTCTGCTGAACTTACAAATTCCATTCAAGCTTGCTGAATACATTCTCTGCATAGTATTAGAAACTGTGCTGTCTCAGGGACAATAAACCAGCGGATAGCTTGGGGATAGGTAACAGGTTTAAAAAATGTGTAAAAATCATCTTCCAAGTTCTTTCTATATAAGATAGGCAATCAGCTCCTGGCATGGCTTCATTCAAGTGTGATAGACACAGATAATATTTAATTACAATGAATGCACAGTTTCTACTTTTGCTTCTGCTACTGATAGAGAAAATGTACCATGGCTATTTGATTCTATTAATTTGTAAATATAAGTGAATGAACACATAGGAAGGAAGGAATTTTTTTTTTTTTTTTTTTTTTTTTTTGAGGTGTAAAGTTGGTTTCTGAGGCTAGGGATTTACCACCATTCAGCTGTAAAAATATACAGTAACATTAAACAGAATCTAACCTAAAAGCCACCCAGAAAAAAAACTTAAGCAGCTACCAGCGAGTCTTTTCAGCTGTGCTTGTGCTGATCTTTACAGGATGAAGTTCTGGCAAAGCCCCAGCAGGGATGAAATAGCCACACCTATGCCCATAATGCTATAGGACCTGGCCTAACCTTGCATCTATCCTCAGCCTTGCACTAATGAGCATTCTCCCAATCTTCACATATTCTTTAACAAAAAGTTCTTCATCCAAACTCATGATCCCCTCCCAGCAGCACATTGTTGTGTGTGGCACTGTCCTGTCTCCAGGCAAAACTCTGCAGCTCAGGTACCAGATTGCATCTCTTCTGGATATTTCTTCCTGAAGCATTTTAAAATTCAGTAGCACCTAGCAGGAGCACGAGAACTTTAATGACTTCATCCTTTTTTTTTATTTTACCCTTGTGGGGCTCTGAAATAGCTACAGGCATTGATATTTTTTACAACTTCATAAAAACCCAAAAGGATAATGGAGTTGGGGGGGTCTTGAATAGCTCCAGCAATTCTTTCTGCAGAAGGAGGAAATCTCACAGTGTTTCATGTGAGAGCTGTTCCTCTTCTTCATTTAAGGGACAGTAACAGATTGTCTCCCCGCATTAATGTTTAGCCTTGTTTCTGACTCCTGTGAGAGTTGTTCTCTACTGATCCAATTGTTAGCAAGTCTCTGGTCATTTGGAGGGTGGAGGGCAGCAAAAATGCTCCATACAATACCAGCCACATCATCCTTGTTTGTGCCTTAGGCCACAGAAAATGATGTGCCTTAACCATGTTTAGCTGAGTTGATCAGCTTGTGGCTTTTCAGCTCCATTTTTGCAGAATACCACCTATGTATCACAGATACCTCACATTGTTACTGGAAATTATTTGTATCAGAAATAAACATGGAAGGCGGCTACAGTAAGTCTAATATACCCAACGGCAGGAAATTCTGCATCATTTATACTTCCTGCAAGAAAAATTTCTGCTTCTTTGTCACATGTTGTTTTCCACATCTGGCCATGGCACACATCTCAACTTGTCAGTGGATGCTGCTATTTCTAGTTTTCTGCTTTGCAAACTTGATGTGGAACTGTGTGTGACCTAGCAACAGATCTGTAAGAGCAAATAATATCAATCCTGATGAGAATCAAATTAATGCATCTTTTACAGGGCACAGCTGCTATACTGGTGCTGCTCCCTGCACAGAAATGTTATGAAAAATGTTCCTTTTTCCCTACTCATGCCACGCAAGGCAGTCATTTTTTATTATGTATTTAGCTATGTCTTACATAGAAAGCAGCCTGAAAAACTCAACATTAATAATAAAAATAATGAAGAATTACGTGATGAGGGCTTACCAAGCATGTTCTAGTATGTGCCAAAGAAGCCATGGCTGGGAGTTGCACCTGCTTTCGTCTCCACACAACCTCTCCGCTCCCTGTATTAAACAGCTGCCCAGTAGATGGTGGTGTTATTTCAACTACTTTGCTCTGCAGTGCCTGAGAAAGCAGTCAGACTGCACAGAATAGCTATGGGATAAGCTGCTTCAGGATTTTGCAGCTCCTAGAATGGCACTTATAGATTGTTTCCTGCAGCATTCCGATATTCCTTCTTGTAGAAATAAATGTTACTGATATCTATACTAAATTAAGCATTGTTATAATTGTCTTGATGAAAATGCCAGTGACAGGAGGAAGGGTGCTATCTCATAAACAGCAAGAAATATTTCTTTGAAGAATCTCTTTTCCAGAAATTTCAGTCTGCTAGAAGCTGCACTCCAGCCCTGGTCTGTTAGTGTAATTACCTCCTTCTGAGATTTCCAGTCTTCTGCAAAGCTTATGTGGGATAACCTAATTATTCATGCTCCTTTCCAGCAATACCCTGTTCCTTTCTTTCTCAGTTCTTGCAACATTTTTATTCTTCTTTGCTCCTGTCCCCTCCTGAGCAGATACTTCATTAGATTTTCTCACTCTTGCATCTCTTTTTGCAGACTATACTGTGTCCTTTTCCTTGTCAAGCTATTGGCCACATCTAGATACATAATACCTCAGATCCTGGCTGTTTGGCTGTCATGGAATAAAATCCCATGAAGGAGTAGTAAATCCCATTACAGATTTGATGGTGTTTCCTCTTAGGATGGGAGCTTGAGGGGTGAAATAGTGTTTTAGGGTGGAGTCTTTCTCTACAAGCATTAGATCAAGTTGTACTTTATCTTTTTGCTTACTTTAAAAGCTATCATCATAGCCATTGCAGCATGACATGGTCAGTCATCAGCTGGAAGTGGTCATCCAAAGGCAGTTTGAGAAATTTGTTTGCTCAGTGGTTGATATTCAGTCAACTGTAGTCTGACACAATATCTGAACACTAGCTTATATTTGAGATTTGACACAACTCATACATTCAGTGCATACTTTTTGAGTTGCTCTGTGTATTTAGCTAGCTGGTGTGTATTTCATGAATACTTAATATGAGCTCAAAGTCTGAAACATGATGCAAGTAATTTTCCTGATGCCAGCATGAGTGGATATTTTTAATACTTGTTTAGGTCTCAGTGTTTCCATATTATAATGCTAAAAACCCAATAACTGATTACAAATATTATATTCTATCTAGAAAAGCTTAGGACCAAACCTGTTTCTTGGATATGGCAACACCTTTAGGAAGACCTAGGAGTCCAAGCAACTTTTGACACCAGTGTCCTTAATGACCTACAGTAAAATAGAGTTCAACAAAAGCATATATCTATGTCAACATACTTTTGCTGAAACTGTTTAATCATGAATTGAGCTGCTGCACTTTTTACACCACCACTAGCCCAGGCAGACCTGTGGCTGGGTGCAGTGGGAGGCTGGCCC
>NW_009922316.1:0-26840 GCF_000696875.1 Nestor notabilis | reverse complement strand
CGTGTTCTGCTGCGGCTGCTGCTGCTGCTGCTGCTGCTGCTGCTGCTGCTGTATCCTGCATCTCCTGGGGACTGCAGAGATATGCTGCACACCAGGCTGTCTGCATGGCAGACCAGCATCTCCTCAGTGTCACATACTGCAAACAGCAGCTGATCTCTCCAAGATAGTATGGCTGTTGCTGTGTGGCTGCAAACCTGTCCACCACTGGGCTGTTTCCTCTAAATAGTGCCAAAGGCAGGAGTCAGCATTCTCTCATAGTTCTTTGCAGTCTGACAGCTTCCATGGAGGAGTGCTCCTCCAGTTGCACAGCCTCATGGTGCTCCCACAACCCTTTATTCCCATTCCCTGCCCCTTCCCAGGGAGTACAGAGGTGGGTTCAAGTCAGCAGTTCATTTGCAGTGTGCTTTGCCTAAGGCTGCATTTATTCCCTCCAGCCAGGTTGCATGGAGATGGCAGTGCTCTTGGAGCCTCTGGCCCTAGTGGGAGCTCCCAGAAACCTCAGAGTTTTGGGGCACCTGCAGTGCAGATACAGCTTAAATCTGTGGGCAGGACCCAAACTTCTGTTTCCAGTGTGTTTCCTCAACCACCACGGCCCACGTACAGTAAAGGGGCAGTTGTTAGTGCAGCGCTGTAGCCTGGGTTGCAGTTATCCCAAGCAGATAGCATTCACATCCACTTATCCATGCAAAGTAAGGTACAAAGATGTAGAAAACATGAGAATGAAACTGCTTGAGAAGTACAGAATGTATATTTTTTAATGTAAGGCAATTTATATGTAAAATATCAGTAATAAAAAAAAAATTGCCTTAAATACAATATTCAAATTTTAGCAATAAAAATCCTGTATCTGACAATGACAAATCAGCACACTGAAAGCATGTCACTCAGAAAGCAGTTGCTCTTTGCAGGGGAAACAAGGTTTGTAATGTGGAGTTAAAATAGTGGTGACATAAACAGGATCAGTCATGTACAGCTGGTCAGTGTCCCCAGCAGTGCCAGGATGAGAGCTGAGGAGGTGCAGAAATACTTCACGCTGCAGCGTGTTGCTATGGACACAAAGACTTCTTCACCAGGGCTGCCAGGATTGTGCATTTACAGGTTCAGACCCCATGTTGCCCTTAAAATGATGGGAACTACTTGCTGGTCAAATGGTAAATTCTATTGAATTGACTCTAATAGGAATATTCTAAGTGTCTTTTTCTTTTTTGTGTTCCAGGACCCAAATTACTTCATTTCCAAATAGTCTAAAATAAGTCATAAATTAAACAAGTCTTACCTAATTACCTCAGTGTACCCCTGTATGAAAATAACCTTTGGATCACACGTGTCGCTGGTCTTTTGGATGACCTTCTACTGCACTTGATTTCTACATGGATGATCAGAAAGCAGCTTTTCATGTAACCTGAGGAAAAAGAAATGAGGGAGATCTCTCAAAGGGGAATACATAAGCAGTTCCAATGCTTGCAGAAAAAGCACACAAAAAATTCACTAAAGAGCGTGGAATCAGTGTATACCATCAGCCACAATCTCAGCCTGAAATGAACTTTGATAGCTATATAGGAATTGGGAAAATTTACTCATACAATGCAAAGAACAGGGTCACAAGATATATTTCATGGGAATTAGACATTTAAGTATCTGGTCTGTGCTTGCTTAGAGCACTGGGCTGAAATGCAAAAGCTTTTCTAGTTCTGTGATTTTTTTTCTTTTTTTTTTTTTTTTTTGTTAGTGGTTTGGTTTTTTTTTTTGGTTTTTTTTTTTGTTTTTTTTTAAGTTAAATCTATTTCTAAAGCAGTAATTTGGATGGTTCAGATGCTGGAAACCAACTATGCTATCAAGCAGTCTCAGACACAGAAGACTCTTAAACATGTAATGCAGTGTGCAATTTAACAGGATTATCAGAAAGTAATAGTTAAGCCTTTGTTCTACTAAATGTTCACCCATCCTTTGTCAAGTATTTCTAATTACCAGGATTTTAATGGCAATGTTTAACAGCCCCAGAACTCCAGGGTCTTTTAATATCTGCCACAACAGAGTTTTCAATTATCATAATTCTGTCTTTAATTTCTGTCATCATAATTATCCTTCATTACACCAACATTCCTAAATCTGACTCATCAAAGCAAATTTTTAACTTGTTTCACTTGACTTGCAGCTCAAACTGGAATTTAACCTCCAAAAAAGTCATTTCAACCTATAGTTTAAATGAATGAAAGAAGTCTAGTTCTCTGGTTTACCCCATATGGGAGTTGCTGTATCAGTATAGGGGATACACTATACTTTTTGTGAAAATTAAGAGTGAAAGGTTGAGCATTGATACAATTCTTATAATAATAACAGTAACAGTAACACTACAGGATAGAAATCACTAATACTTGAAACAGTCACTCAAATCACAGCATGGCTGACCTTCAGAAAACCTAACATGTTACAAAAGAGGTATTTGTAGAAGATAACAGCCATCTCTCTGATAATTCACCTGTTTTAGAACACCAATTCATTTGATATACTATTAATTAAATAAAAAATACTGGAATACCAGTAAGTTACAGATCTTAATTTATTTAAATTGCTTACATGGGATTTAATTTCAAAGTGCCTCAACATTTGCACTTGAAAAATGTGATCAGCCTACAAAAAATGTTTCCAGTGTCAGATGTTCTATCCTCCACTGGCTCTAACTGACCTTAGTTTGATGGCAAACCAAGATAGAGTCTGTCTTCCTCAAAAAATTGCTTTCAAACCCACTGAAGTAGGATCACTGTAACCAGCAGTGCACCGCTGTATTGAGTTATTCCCTACCTCATCCTGGAATTACTGAAGTCAATTTTATTGCTGATTTTGTGGGAACAAACGCCAGACCTCTGTGTCTTTGCCAGTATGGTTCCAAAGTCCCTTCTGCAGTGCTTTATCCAAATCAAGAATTCAATTTAACACCTTTAGACCAGGAAGAGTATAAAACAAATATAGCTGAAACAAGCAGGTCATGGTAAAGGGTTAGCTACATTATATAATTTCAAGTACTTGTATGGTATTTCCTCTCTTAAGTCTATGCAGCAGCCTCAGCATAGAAAGTTCCTGAATTAAAACTAGAGTATAAGAAATACTACATCATGAGCCTTTAAAATAACTGGCAATCTCACTGTCATCTTCTGTCACTGCCCTGTGGGAGGATGTGTGGTGTAAGTAGATTGTGTGGCGTAAGAGATGAAGCAAGCCCTGGTAGTCAGCTGAGACTTGGAGTGGCTATATAATTTTGGACAAGTCCCTTGACCTTCTTTTGCTTCACTCAACCCAGCAGGAAAATCAGAGGTAACAGAGCCAGAGTGAAAACTGGGCATTGCTTATAGCAGTATTTCCTAGAAAGGTAAATTGAAAAAAAACATAATTTCATAATACTATTTTTTTCAGTGCTGTTGTGTCTGTAGTACATGCAAACAATTCTACATATGCAATAGAATTCTATATAGAGAGTGTATATATAGAGAGTGCAATAGAAATTTATGAGATTTATAAATGCATGCCCTCAGATTTTAGCTGTGTTATACACTAAAGAGACCTTGCATCAGTCTAAAATCTACAAATAATAAGAGTAGTCCATACTCAATTTCTAATTAATCTAAGACCTTCTCTTTACATTTTTATTAATTTTAATGTAGTTAGTGGGCAAAAGACATGATTTATATAAATGCTGCCATTAGCTTATCGCAAGAGGCTGTCATAGAATCATAGAATCATAGAATAATTAGGGTTGGAAAGGACCTTTAGATCATCTAGTTCCAACCCCCCTGCCATGGGCAGGGACACCACACACTAAACTATGTCACCCAAGGCCCTGTCCAACCTGGCCTTGAACACCGCCAGGGATGGAGCATTCACAACTTCCTTGGGCAACCTATTCCAGTGCCTCACCACCCTCACTGTGAAGAACTTCCTTACATCTAACCTAAAGTTCCCCTGTTTAAGTTTAAACCCATTACCCCTTGTCCTACCACTACAGTCCCTAATGAAGAGTCCATCCTCAACATTCTTACAGGCCCCCTTCAGATACTGGAAGGCTGCTATGAGGTATCCACGCCGCCTTCTCCAGGCTGAACAGCCCCAACTTTCTCAGCCTGTCTTCATAGGGGAGGTGCTCCAGTCCTCTTATCATCCTCGTGGCCCTCCTCTGGACTTGCTCAGCTTGTCAACTGTGACGTAACAGCAAAAAAGGCTTGGAAACCTGTCATCCGTATGCTTGCTCTCCTTAATCCAGTGTCAATTGCACAGTCTCGCCAGGAGGGGGCAGTCATTCCTGTTTGACTACGGGTAATATACTGGTCAGGCTCTGTTGAAAGATCCTGACTGGAAAGTGTAAAAGTTTTCAGCCTGAAGTGAGCATTAAAGCCATTTCTTTATGTTTCCTTGACAAACCTGAGGCTGTTTGGCCACTTTGTGCATGTTCTTATGTTATTGTGGCTAATGGCCTCCAGCACCCAGCTCTGTCTACCTCCTCTGAGGAAGCTCAGCCACCTCACCTTTCTCTGCAGCAGAAATGGAATGCAGCTCCTCTTGCAGAGGTTTTCCAATATTTTACCCTGGCTGATCTGGTCTGTTTTCAATTATCACCCTGCTTCAAGCAGGCTGGAGTAGATGACCTTCAGATCTTCCTTCAGCTGGCACATCTAGGCTCCCCTGGTCCTGCCTGCTCTGTGATACAAAATCAGCTTAGGCATAATGGCACCTTCTTCTTTAAGCATGGGCAACAGCTGAGCCTTAGGTGCCTCATTAACCAGTTTAAGATGCTGTCTTGGAAATTCCTCAAGAGTTCACACTGATTTGCATTTGCCCATCAATTCTTCTGGGTGTGCAAGCCTGGATTACTCACAGCACCTCTCAAATCATCAAACTGCCTTTGATGCAAAATCTCCAACTGATGTAAATGGGAGATAGTGGAACATGTTTCTAAAAAGAATTGTGGATAATATGAAATGTGTTTTCAATCTAAGATGATAGCTGACTTTTAATAAACTTTTCTGTCTCAGATAACTGTTCCTAAGCAGCTGGTAATGAAAGAGTAGCAGCTTGAGAGTAGGTTTTTTTCTTCCTTTTCAGTAAGTCTTTCAGTTGTCACAAATGAAGGAGTAGGATAATATTAGCCCTGAGATCTACATTTATCAGATCAAAATGATTTGAGTTAAAGTCTATATGTAGATACTCCATACATAACTATATAAATATTTATTTTTAAAAATCAAGTACAGCAAAGAAATATGGCTGGCAATAACTGAAATAATATATGAAAATACCAGTAATACCACATGTATGTGTGTGACAAAAGAAATAAGAAATTACAAGGCATGACTTAAATACTATTACTGTACTGGGAAATTAGACCCCTTATATTATACTGCAGTCTAATGCAAAGATGAGTGTCATCATTTCCTGATGGCATTTTGAGAACCAGCCCCTATACAAGCTGGTGATCCTTAACTTAATATTGTTAATTACCATCAAGACTAATATAAATTTATGCACATGAAAGGATACGCAAATGTATGTGCTTCAATTTACATGCTTGTTTTCATTCAGTTCCAATTTAAATGGTCTTTATGTCCATAACATTAAGCAAGATCATGACTTGACTGTTGCCCATTTAAAATCTTCAGAAACTATTAGCTACTTAGATGCTGAGATGAGGAAATGTCATTTACATCTATCTGGTCTTTGGAACTCTTGCAGTGTAGCAGAATGTATAATGAAAAATAATCTTATTAATGCTTTAAAAATATTTACTGAAAATATTTTTACTCACACAATGTTACCTATTACTCTTCAATTTGGATTGCTACTGATAACATGCTGAAATTCAGTGATGATTAAGGGAAGCAGCAGAAAACAGTGGCCCAAGAGAAAGTAAATTTATAAACAAGGTATATCTATCCTGGATGCATTATCAGCCCTTGCTAGGCATTGAACACACAACTCTGGGTAGGGACCATCTGCCATTTAGCACGTTCCACCTGATATCTTCTGTATGATGGAAGCAAAAAAAGCCAGTCTTTGATTAGCCTCTGCTGAAACACAGTCAATGCCTCCTAAGAGCTTACAGCCCCGTATGGGGAGGGAATCTGAACTTGGAGTCATCTGTGTTGGAAAAGGGTTACATTTTAGAAGTCTTTCACAGCTGGAATTTATATTTCATACAGTGGAGCTGAATCAGTTCATTTCATCCAAGCAGTAATTTGAGCCCCCAGCTGAGCCAGGCAAGAAAATTCCACCAGAGAATCGAAATTTGGCTGTGCATGGAGAGTTGACTGTCTGGGCTTCAGTTACCTTTACAAATGCAAGCGCATATTTCAAACTCTGCAAGCACATATGGAATTGGTTGGCAATTAGGCATCCCCTGACAAAGTTATTTATTTGTCTTCAGAATCAGCAAATACAGTATGATTAACCTTTGTCTGGGTAAAGAACAAATACATTAAAGTTACTTATTTAAAATTATTTACTTTGTTTATCATTTACAGAAGTCCGATCATGCCATCATTTCATCTAATAAAATAGTATCAAAAGACCCATGGCAGGTAGGTAAGAAGTAACAGCAAAAGGTCAACAAGATATTTTCTCGGCACTTTGATTGCAATAACTTACTGGCCTGGCATAAAACCTTTAAAGAGCATGAAATACATTCATCCTGTTAACTTTTCAGTTAGTACGATGCTGCTTTGCCTTTTGTTTCCTCAGTGTCTTATCATAGAATCGCAGAATCATAGAATCACAGAATCATAGATTAGTTTGGGTTGGAAGGGACCTTCAAAGGTCATTTAGTCCAACCCCTCTGCAATAAACAGGGACATCTTCAACTAGCTCAGGTTGCCCAGAACCACATCCAGCCTGGCCTTGAATGTCTCCAGAAACAGTATATCAACCACTTCTCAGGGCAACCTGTGCCAGATTTTACTATTCTCATTGAAAAAATTTTTTTCCTCACATCCAGTCTAAATCTCCCGTCTTTTAGTTTAAAACCATTACTCCTCATCCTATTGCAACAGGACCTGCTGAAGTCCTGTATACTCTAGTCTCCAGTGCTCCTGACTAGGATAATTCTGAAATAATTTAGCCATAAATTAGATACTACTGATAAAACCTCTTTGCAATGTATTGATATTTGCCAGATATTTCATTCACTAACAAGAAGCAAATAAATGTAAAGCTTAACCACACCCTTCTTCATAGGGCTTTTTATATTAAATACAATGAAAACAAAGATTTAGTTTAAAGTCATACTAAAGTTAGGATTTGATTATGATCATGAGTGATAAAATTTAAGTAGTTGGATTTGCAACCTTTAATCCAACACAAAAAGGAAGGGAGGAAGCAAGGACACGAAGCCTTGGAGGAATGCAAAGAGATTGTCTTGAGCAGCCAGGGACTGCGTTAGGAAAGCTAAAGCCCTCATAGAATAGCCAGGAATTAAAGATGGCCAGGCATGCAAAGGACATGTACAAAAGCTTCTATAGGTATGTCAGTAATAGAAGGATGACTAAGGGAAAATGTGGTCCCTCTCTGGAAGGAAATGGGAGACCTTGGTGATCTTGAAGGTCTTTTCCAACCTAAGTGATTCTATGCTATAAAAGATGGTAGATTTAGATCAGATATTAGGGAGAATTTCTTTACTGTGAGGGTGGTGAGACACTGGAGCAGCTTACTCAGAGAAGCTGTGGATGCCCCATTCCTGGAAGTGTTCAAGGGCAGGTTGGATGGGGCTTTGAGCAACCTGGTCTAGTGGAAGGTGTCCCTGCCCATGACAGGGGGGTGGAACTAGGTAAGCGTTACAGCCCTTTCCAACCCAAACCATTCCATAATTGTATGATAATGTCCCATTTAATAAATCATATTTGTGTCCTTTATCTCATATTTCTATCATTGATAAGTATATTCCCTATAATGCCAGCAATCAGACCTGTTATGCATAAGCATGTTTTCAAATGAAGCTGTAATAAACATTTTCAACAACACTTTCTTTAATAAAATGTGAAATGCATTTTTTCAAACTAAATAACATATAAAGAAAATAATGATAAAGGCAAATATGTCATGACACAGGCTAGCCAGTCCTGCCCTTGACTGACTGAGGGAAAGTTTTTCTGCTTTGGTAAATATTAAGAGTAGAATTTGAAAAACACTAATTAATGTGCACAGCCCCTATTGACTCTCAGAAAGACATGACTTTCAAGGTCACTTAGCTATTTTTAATTATTTCATCCTTAGTCTTAAACAGGAGACTCACATCACCAGGGTATTCAAGTAAAAAAAAAAAAAAAAAGATGTGCCATGTATTGGAAGCTACTCTAATGACTGAAAAATCTAAATCCATTTTATTTAATTATTTAAAACCTCTCATTAAAGAGATTTGCCTGGCATTTGGACAGGGGTGTCCAAATATTCCTTGGATGCTCTTCCCTGCACAGGTGAGGAGAAAAAAGTATATAGCTCCCTTTGATAGTGAATGCAAACCAGCTAATCTTCCTCTGACACCGAAATACCTTTGCCTGGACACAAAGTGAGCTGTCATCAGGAAAAATATCATAAATAAAATATTATTTAACTATACACAGCAAATACCATATATAATATATAACATATATAATTAAATAGAAATAGCAGACTGAATGCTTGTAGAAAAGAAGTGCTGTTGTTATGATCAGCATCAGAGTAAATATGAGTGTCCCAGAACAGATTCCTTTTTGGGTTGTTATTGGATGTTAAAAAACACTACCTGTCCTTCTCCAGGGATCAGTAGATTGTTTGTTTTTAAGGGAAAAAGCGAAATGGCAATCAGGAGGAATCATACAGTCTGCCAGCAGTGCAAACAGTGAAAGCTGGACACATACATGGCATAATGCTTTGTAAGTTGACAACTGATACTGGTAAATACCATCAGACCATACCTCTGTCCCCTCTCCCACTGCTCATCTTAATCTTGCCTAAAAAACATGGAAGTCTAGTTATAAGAACACAGAGATGCCTATCCTGACACAGTGGAGTCAGTGATAGAGGGAAATTCTGAGCTAAAAGTAGTATTTCTTAAAGGAAAATTGTTTTATTATAATTACATAAGAAGAAAAATTACTTATGTGAGTATCAGCAGAGTTTTTTGAGCGGAAACACTGAAATTCCAATTCATCCATGTGGTGGAGGCTTATAAAATCCTGATGTGGAAGCACCTGTTGAAACTAACTGCCCTGCTTTATAATCTAAACCAAAGGTCCATTTCAACTTTGCCACTAGCACCACTGTGACTCAGGATGGGCCACACACCTCTCCTGTGTCTGTCTCCAGCTGTGAAAAATAGGTTAATAATAGCTATCTCACAAGGAAGTTGTGAGCTTGCATTTTCAAGCCAGACTGGGGATGGTAGGAAAGCACGTTGGGATAATTGACTGATACTTGCAAAGTGTTTTGAATGCAAATATCAAGTAGTTTTTATTCAGGTTTTCTTGTCTTTAATTTCCCTTTTACAAACCAGTGCACATATGGCAAGTTTCTTAGTTACAAAAGACATTTTTTAAGGAAGTTTATAAGCCATAGCATATCAGAAGGTCTGAAAAAGGTGATTTTGTTAGCTTCTTTCAGATTAACTGTTTACAGCTTTTACCATTGATGTTTCAAAAGTGCAAGAAAAGAAATATAAATGCCTATTTGGTTTTAAAAGCATTTGGAAGACTATAGCATGATTGTTTTCTTTACACACTAAAAAGACTGGCCATTTTGGGTGACTTTAGCTCTTTCTATTTATGTCTTAATCTTGCACTTTTTTTAATTTTATTTTTCACCTTTTTTGATTTCTTCCCTTGTAAGTGCACATACTTACCGTCTCTCACTTCCTTGCTCCCTCTCAAGGTATGAAATGCATTGTGGCTGTCCAAAGCAACAGTTCTTCTATTGCTCAAGGTCAAAGTCTTGCGGTTTGTGTGACCTTCTGTGTGTTTTATAATTCCTCTTGTGTCCCTGAAAATGCTGCTGCTGCACTGGGAGGCCATGAGCTGTGAGTGTGAAAGCTTCTCATGGCAGCAGAAGTGTCCCAGGTACCCCCAGGAAAAGGGCAAAAGGTGGGACTCAGCAAAATCCACCAACACCAACAACAGCTCTTACCCCACAGAAATTTTCCCAGGGAACATCTGCTCTTCCTCATGGATTTTCAGAAGTGGGAGTCTCCTCTACCTCCTCCCTTCCCCAAGAGATTGAGCTATCACCACTGCCCCGGTTCACACAGATCAATCTATGATTTTGCAAAACAGAATGACCTGGCAGATCTGGCCTTTGGAGAGTTGAAATGACTAGATGCAAGTGCACTGAGGATCTGGTGTGAACCCCATTAGCAACAGCATGCAGCCAGCACTGGAGAGGGTAGGCCAGAAGTTCAGAATGACTTTCATTTTAATTTGTTTTCTAATCTGCTAAACAGTTTTCAACATGACCTGGCTGATGCTTCTGAACGCTCACAGCCATTTTTGTTATTAAAACAAATACAGGAATTATTGTACTGTAGTCAAATATTGATTTGTATGCTGTTTCTCTTGGATAGACATCATACAGTCACAATTATATTTACACAACAGTAGCAAGACGTGGATCAAGTCCATTTCCATTCTACAGGCTGCTGTGTTTTCTAAAGGATATAAAATTCTCTTTTGATGTTCTAGGATTAGGGGTTTAAACAAGATGCCTTTATAGCACTAGTAGTATAAAAGATCATTTTAAATACTACACTTTTGTGGGCCTGATTCAGACATTTAAGTAAAAACCTATCAGCTGTAATAATATGCTTCACCATGCTGAAGTACATTGAGTCTTCACCAAAGCTCATCATTTCTACTGTATTTGCAAGCTCCAGAAATCTGAAATTCTATCACTAGGTGCACAAATATTTTAGCCTTTGATTTAAAATTATGATGTTGCTTTTGCTAAATGGAAGTCCTTTTGAGACAATTGTGTTCCTACCTCAATAATCTCTGCAGTTGCTTGTTTCCATTGGACAACTTTCTCTGTGCTGGAGTGATTGAAGTTTCCTTGAGATCAGGAGCACTGCCAGAGGTAGAGACTAGTTAAAACTAGGTCTGACATGCATGAAATTCTGACTCTTTTTTTCTGTGTGTCACTAATCATCTTATTTGGTCTTTAAAATGAAGGTTCATTGTGCAGCATTGTTCCAGAAGGTTTCAAAGTCATTCATTGATCAAGAAATAGGAATCCACCACAGTGTGTAATTGGGTCGTCATCGTCCCACAACAGGCACTTTGGAAACATCAGAAAGGATGCACTTTTACTTAAATAGTCATAGCAGGATCTATGTCTGTCATAGCAGTCTTTTGGTAATACGGTTTTTACTAATGAAAATGCAGAAGAAAATTTGACATAGTTGCTGACATAGTTGCTGAAAAAAGTTAGGAACAACCTTTGAGTGTATTTCACAGGCTCTCACGATACTGTAAGTCTTCTCCATTATTAAAATGGATGAATTCATAGTTGTAATGTTGAATAGCCAGGTACTTACCAAATCAAAATCACTGCAGAGCAGTATCCAGAGCTGTCAGCCTGTTTTCAGAAGGGTCTCAGTGAAGGCCCAGCTGTTGTTAGTCCCATCACAGTAGGTAAACAAATATTTGAGCTGACCAGCTGCTGGGAGGAAGAGGGCTGCTGTGGCAGGGTTATTAAGTGGGAATTTGAACTCATTTCTTGAGAGAGGATTTTTCCTGGTTTTCTGTGAAATCCTGAAACACTGTCCTTTCTGCTATATAGATTTTAATTCATGGTTTGCCCTTCTTAGGTACACACTAAAAGTTTAGATGCTGTCTCACACTGAACTCCCTCTTATGTGCTCTATTCTGTTGTGCTGTGTACAGTGAATGAAGGCAACTGATATGCAAATTCATATTATTCCTTCTTTTTATTCCCTCTCTTTATCCCTGTTTGCCTGTGAAATTTGCAGCTGAGAATGTATTTCTGAAGTGTTCATAAACCATCACACTTGTAGGTAGTGTTACTGAAAATTAAATAGAGTAAAAGTGGAACAGACATTATTTTGAAAACCAGCCTCGTATACGTTATTGACTCCCAGCAATCAACAGGATGTGCATGAAGAAATCATGTATGTATGTCATGCATACAGATGAGATCAGAAATGGGAACATATAATTACCTTCTAAACCAAGAGTGCATATAAATATTTGAAGTTACATTCAGCTGGCCTGTGTCTTTTTAAATGTACCTTGAATTCTTTTGTAATGTGAGTTGGGTCAAATAAAAGTAGAGACCACTACCTTCTCTGTTTTTATCATTGTTTCCTGGATAAAATATTACCAAAAAAGCTATTGCAGTACATGGCAGTCTTTATATATTAGGGATTTACAGTGGATTTGCTTATGGGCTCTTAATGCAGCACTAGGCAACAGAGCTATGATAAAGAGCTTTATCTGTGATTAAAGCTTCTGGAATTACTCATTAATTGGATTAATGAACTGTAATTCATCATGCATGTCAATCCTTTTTAGTCTATCTACTTCTTCCACATGTAACATTCATTCGAGGAAGACCTCTGTTCTGGGAAAGTTCAAGAACAATGTTGAGACTTCCATGATTTCAAATTAACTTTAAATCCTTAATATGATCAAAATTCCTTTTATTCCTTCACTCTGTAACACCTTTGTAATTTTTCTTTATGTAATACTTAGGGTATTTTTTGAAAATCCTTGTTTCAGAGCTCAGGTGTGAATGGGGTTTGGTTTTTTTAGGTTTCAAGGCCATAGAAGTGTCTTCACTGTTTTGGCTTTTTTTTTTTAGGAAATTAAAACCCTGGAAGTGTTTAACTTCAATTGAGGTTTTTTGATTGAAATGCGGTACATTTATTAAAATATTTACTTAAGTAGAGTCAAAAGAGACACAATTTAAAAATTCGAGGAGTTTGTCGTTAAAAATTTTCTTCATAAAATATGGTCTAGGTTTTATTTCTTCCTATTTTTTCCCATGTGCTGATAAATAATCTAAAATATTAAAATGGGGTTTTAGCTTTTTGCCTCAGATAAGGTATTCCATTTGCATTTTCAAAGGACACTTCATTGAATATACAGAATATCGATACTCAAGCGATGGCACCCTGAAACAGTGGCATTAGCCCTGCCTAGCTGTCAAAAGCTGAAAAACAGATTCTACGGATATAACTCCTCTGGAGATATTAGTAAATTGCCTCAGAGTCTGGTTACAGAAGAATATGTGCATGGCAGGAAGCCAGAATTTGAAATGAAAATGTTTCTGAAGCTTGGAAGTTACCTAATCACACATCTTCCCATTTGCTCTTTGTGTGTCAAAGCCCCTTGGCCTGAAACTCAAAAGGGTGAGGAGTTCTCTGCTTTCATATCTTGGTGGAGAAAAAGAACTGTTTCATCTGCATATCCCAGTGATTCTCAGTTTTCGGCAGACAAGTTCTTGAGGGAAAGGAGCTATCTACTCCCATTTATTTGCAGAGTGCAAGTCAAACAGTCACAGGGGTGGTTTAATGCACATACACTTTCTATACAGAGCATTTGCAATGAAACGGCAGGACTCACCGTGCCTAAAAGAAGTGCAGAATAGACTGAGGAGAGGAGCAAAAAGAGCTTCTGCTATTTTATACCAAGAACTTTTTTCTCTGCTCCTAGACCCTCTGTGTTGGTGGGAGGATGTTTTGATGGGAAGTGGTGAAAGTCTGCATCTCACTGAGATGCGTTGTAAAGCCCTTCTGCAGGAGAGGATAGCAGAGATGAACCAATACTGACAATATCTCACCAATTCCACCACTGAATATGAATCATGTCATTACAGCTGGGTTAAGGTGCCTCAAGAGAGAGCCAGGCTTAGCAAATGGACAGGAAGATAGGTCAGTCTGGTTGCACCCAAACTCTGATATTACAATATTCCCTGGCACCAAAGGAGAGACGTAGTTTAAGCAAGGAAGAAGAAGGGGAAATGATATCCATGACATTTTCCCACTTGCTCTTCACTTGCTCTGGGAGAACTGAGTTAATAAAATATTGACAATTTTCTGTGAGTGAACACATCACTTAACATTAAGAGAAATAAATTCTATGAGGAAAGGTAATGACCCTTATTAAACCAACTAATTTAATTAGAAAACAGATAGACTATCAAGCCGGAGTCCCTTTGTCAGTCTGACAAGAAGAACAAAATTCAAGCTAATGTAGGTCAGATGCAGCAGCTCATAATTTAACCTAATTGTGTTGATCACTTTGTGGCAGAGAAAGGAGCTAGCACCTCGGCACAGCGAGGGCTCTTAACAGGGGACAGGGACCAACACTGTAGTTTGGGTGAAATATGAAGGTGCTCAGTGCTGTAGAGAGGAAGATTGTAATGTAGTGTAAAACAAGAGCTCTTACAGATTTGTATTAACCACTTGGCTTCTAAACTTTTAGTTCCTGGCTTGCCTAAGGTATTTTCCTGGGCTCATATGTCAGCTCTGAGAGATGGCTCAAGGATCTGTTTAGAGGAAATGCTCTTCCACTGGAAAAATAGGAATTGTGATTCATATGGCATTGCTGTCTTCCTAATAGACTGTTCACTTTTTTTACTCCTAAGTTTCCCTTGTTTTGTACACAGACTCATCACTGAAATTTAGCTGCCTTGTGTATGAGATAGCCATCACCCAGTTAAGTCAAAAACACTCCTCCAGAGAAAATTTCATGTCACTTACCTTCAGAGAAGGCTGATACTGGATTAACTTAATGCATTTGACAGAAAACATTGGTAATTCAATAGCTGTTGTGTCATCTATAGCATCCTACAAAGGTGCAATGACTCACAGAAGCCCTAGCTGGGGATGGAAACCATGGAGGTTATCCAGCCTAAACTATCCCTGATATTTCAGATATATTTTAAGATGGGTTGGATCAGCCTTTACAGGTGGTGAAACAGAGGGCATCAAGGTAGGTTTAACCAGCTGCCTTACCTGTGTAGCCATCCCAAGTTGAGTGCAACTATTTCACTGTGTAAGTAGGGCTTAACAAATTACTATTAATCCAAGGAATTCACAGAGGCTGCTCAAGACAGAAGTAGTTTAGTTTTCTTTTAAAGATATTAGCTTGTAGTTTGAATCTGGCCTTTGCTGCTAACAGTAGGATTTGAAAGATTAACTGTAAAGGCAAGTAGACATGGAAAATACTTGCAATAAAAATTATAGGTTGGTTTTGGTTTTGCGTTTTGGTTTTGGTTTTTTGTTTGCTTGTTTGTTCTTTTAATTACAAGGATAAAAACTAATTGGGCTGTGTCCAGTTGAACCATCTGCTTTAAGGCAACATGGGAAACCTACCATTGCTCTGAAGTTTCTTGACATGGGTAGAAGGCAGAGATGAGCACAATGAACCATCAGGATCCCTTAAATATAGAAGACTTCCCTTTTAGTATCAACTAAAGATATTTTGTTGTGTTTTCTTCGCTGCAAGCATAAACTGGGTTGGTGACAGATAGACATTCCCATGCCAGACAATGAAGATAAAGAAGAGAGACCAGGGCTCCTGGGAAAATGAGCCTCCTTTAATGCAGGTTACAAAGTCATGCAGTGCAGGTTACAAGGTCTTGCAGTGAAGCACAAGAATGACTGCACTAAACCTAACCAACTGCTCTCCGAGGTTTAGCTGCAATTGAACTTGATCTCATGGCCAGCCTGTGCAGTTTAGGTCCCACAAATTGCCTAAATGTGCAAATTGCAAACAGTGTGGTTTTATAGCTGTTACTAAAATCTTGATATCCCTGTTTGTGAAGCAGAATACTGCAGTGAATAGATGTGTGGTTTGTTCTTATATATCCAGTACACAGGGTATTAGACATACAGATTTATGCCATCGGTTATGCCAACATCTTCATGTCAAGAGCCAACATTGATTTCATGCTAAGGTGAAGCATTGTGTGGGCTGCAGTCAAGATGTACATGTCTGAGCTACTGAAGGCCCACGGAGATTAAAAGCTGTCTACGGCTACTGATAACAGTATCAGACATCCTCATTTACAAGCTGCCTTTTGGAGTCTGCAAACTCTAGGGTCTGTCTCTGATACTGTCCATGCCAGCAGCAACTTGGTATGTGTCCGTGAAGCAGCTGACTCAAAGCTAATGTCACCCAAGGCAAAACTGTCTACATCAACCTCAAAATCTGAGCAATTTACATGAAGTTTAACACACACCATTCAGCCCTTGAGCGTGACAATAAGCAAGCATTGCATAGAAACACTACTGCATATATTAATATGCCAGGAAAGCATTATGCTGAATTGAAATTGTATTTCTGGCTAGAATCACCTTAGGTGAAAATCAGGGTTGCACACCTCATAGGTCAACTGACACTGCTAGCATGTATCCACCACACTTATCAGTGTCCTCTCTTCTGAAACCCTCATACAGCCTAAGTAGATCTATGTTGAGATAAATCTCTCTAGCTTGTCTTTTTCTTTATTTGAAACAGATTTGCTGTTTGGTTTTTTTATAGTACCATATACAAGCAATATACTGTGCATCTATTGCAATTAATCTCAGTGGCTTTGCTCTCCAAACCAGGTAAGAATTGATCTCATCCTGCTCCTGGATCACCTCTCCTCTGAGTTTTGTTCCGTGCTTCACAGAGCCCTCATTCCCCATCCTAGGCATTACTCCAGACAAATGATAACACTTTACTTGTATTTTAGGATGTAGACTGAGGACTAAGATTACTTGTCTGAAAAATCCCACCTCTTTCACGTTTGTAGAGCTTATCTTCAACATAGCTGACACCAATTCAAATTGAACATTTTCAGATGGCTACCACAAAAACCATCAAACCCTTCTGCTGAGTGTAAAAGTGTAAACCCCCAGTGTGAGTGTAAAAGTCTGAACCCACAGGAAAAACTATTCAAATTATCATCTAAAATGTCAGCACTGGCTATAATGAAAAACTGAATTTTCAGCTATTCCAAGAAACACACTTACAAAGGGATTTTTTCTAGAGTTTTGATAACTCTGTGATATATGAGGAAGAAATCATCATTGTATGTATATTCTATGATTCTATGATTCTATAAAAATTAATTTCCAGAAGTACAGATTATACTGCATTATTATTTTCTTAATACTTAATGACAGCCATGCTACCAGGAAGATGACAGTCTCTGCACAATTGCAAAAAATGTGTGAGCCTAGCAAATAAAATCTGATTTTCTAATACTGCACAAGATAAATCACAATATGTAGCTTTACAAAAAGGTGAATGTCACAATATTAAAGAAAAAGTTTATCACAGATAATTGCTTGCTCTGTTTATGTTCCTGTAGAACTTGGATAAGCAATTTAAGTTACAGAGATTTATAACTGTTTTCATGAAGATGTATGAAATTAAAAAAAATTGCAAGCCTTTTTAATCCACCTATAAATCATTTTATACATTTAATTTCTTCCATATAAATTTTATAGCTTCATATATAAAATAGAAGTTAAAATTGCTACATGCTTTCAGATGAACCAGCTTTTGCATTTCTTTTCACCTTTTTATTATTACCTTATGTACTCTCTTCAAGTAGAATACATTAAAATTCCCACAGGTTACTTAATATTAAATACTTAATGGCTGTTATAATTCTGTATTTAAAAATATTTTTCTAGGGATGTCAGTGGTGGGTACTTGCATATCTTTCATCTTAATATTACTAGCAATGTGTTCATTAGTTTGGAAACCAGAGTAATGGTGAGTGACCGCTTTGTTGAAAACTAGCCAAGGCTGCTTATGAGGTAGTTGCTAAAGCAAGGGGAAACCAGCTCAGGAACAAGCAAACCCCAGCAGTGTTGAGCTCTGGTGCTCTTGGGGTAGGCTAAAGTCTTCTACATTTCCCCTGGCTGATACCTGACCTCGAGGCAAGTACTGGGAAGCTGTCACTCAAAGATTTTCTTTTTTTTCAATCTGTTACCTCTATTTGGAAGATACAGAAAAATCCCTCTTTTTCTAGCAAGGCTTTATGGATTTTATGTCCCAGCACTGGGCACTTTTAGCCCAGAAAGCCACCTGTATCCTGGGCTGCATCAAAAGGAGCGTGGCCAGCAGGTCGAGGGAGGTGATTCTCACCCTCTACTCCACTCTCGTGAGATCCCTCCTGGACCTGCATCCAGCTCTGAGGCACCCCTCCTTCTTATGGACATGGACCTGGTGGACTGAGTCCAGAGAAGGGCCACAAAGATGCTCAGGGGGCTGGAGCACCTCTCCTGTGAAGACAGGCTGAGAGAGTTGGGGTTGTTCAGCCAGGAGAAGAGAAGGCTCTAGGGAGACCTTAGAGCAGCTTTCCAGGACTTAAAGTGGCCAAGAAGAAAGCTGGAGAGGGACTTTTTACAAGGGCATGTGGTGACAGGACAGAGAGGAATGGCTTTAAATCAAAAAGGGTACATTTAGATTAAATATTAGGAAGAAGTTCTTTACTGTGAGGGTGGTGAGGCATTGGTACAGGTTGCCCAGAGAAGCTGTGGCTGCCCCATCCCTGGAAGTGTTCAAGGCCAGGCTGGACAGGGCTCTGGGCAGCCTGGTCTAGTGGAAGGTGTCCCTGTCTGTAGGACTTTAAGGTGTCTTCCAACCCAAACTATCCTATGATTCTATGGTGTAATTGAAAGCGTCAGGCACCAAGGCTCTTTCTCCAACCTGCCCTTGGTAGTTCACGCTGTCCTGGTCTCCTCTCTTCTCCTTGTCATACCCACTCTGCAGCTGGCATGGGCCAGACCTGTTTCTGAAAAGTTAATGGAGGTTTTGCTGTAATTTCAGTGGAAACAGGACCTTAAATTGTGAAATCCCCTAAAGAGTTTTCTGTTAGTCTGCAGCATGACTATGTCACTTCTATGGCAACAACATGACAATCTTCACTCCTGATTGTTTTGACTGCTTATTCATATGAGTGGATTATTATGCACATTTGTGCTTTGGGAAAACTGATTTCTGAAAAAATACCTTTGAGGAAAGTAGATTTAAAATGTCCATTTAGCATAACATTCTACAGATAGGCTAAACATGTGGAAAAGTTCAAATTAAGTTCTTTGTGTGCATTTTATTTAACAATAGCAGAAAAATTCTGACTTCAGAAATGGGGACATCTGATCATTAAGGTTTCTTTTCAAGCATAATTAATTTTTTTAAAGAATTAGAGACACAGTGGAAATAGTGTCCTTTTCCCCCAAATGTTCTGTAGATGAAATCCAAAGAGCAAATTTCAGCTAAGGCAAATCTAGCACAATTTCTAAATGTGAAAACAGTTGTGACATACTTTTTATTATTTGTATAGGACTCTTGTTTCTACTAAACAAGGGCACAAATTAATCTTACTGTGGAAAAACCCCGGTACTGTGACTACGGGCATGGCACCAAGACAAACAGCACCTCCAGTTGAAGTTCCATGAAGTGTCTGAGCACCTCCTTCACATTGTACCTTTTCTACAGTTGTCTTCTGATTATGTTACCTGATCTTTCCCCTTGCTCCTTTTGGAATTTTCCTTATTTTTTAATTGTGTATGTATGTGGTTTTGGTGGTGGTGTGCATGCAGTATATAAACCAAACAACGCAAGATGTTCCTTATTTCTGTGAAGAAGGCTTCCAGTTCCCCCATTTGCTCCAGGACTTCATATTCCAACTGGTCCAACACCAGTTTCCATTTTATTCTACCCTCCAGTAATCTCAGGGTCCTTATAGGTTATTTAATGATTTTTCAAATGACTTAACAAGGTTATCGCCACTAATATGACTGAGGACTGAGAAAAAGAAATATGCAATATAAGCCACAGGCTTTGCAAACTTTTTGGAGAAGAATCATCAATGAATTTTGGCATCTGGGACATGTACCTGGATGACATGCAACTATTATCTATGTGCTGCTACATATATTTTAAATATGATAGGGCTTCAATTATAAATTACTTGTTTCTGTATTATTTTACATGGTAGTTAAGAAGTTCAAAGTCATTTCATTACTACTGCAAAATTTAGCTGTGGGGACATTAGAATAAAAAGTACTTATTTGCTTTGTGATTTGAATTGCACCATTGTGGGGTATCAGCTTGCATTTTAAAGCTGTAAATTCATAAAATTACATTATGTTTATAGTTGCCATCAAAATATAAAAAGGAACATTAATCTTCCAAAATTTTAATTCCATTTCTTATTACCAGAGGGATTTATAGACTTTTTTTTCTTAATATCTCTGACTTCACAAAGTTTATGTTTGAAAAAAATTATATGGTACAGTATTAAAGTAATTTTCTAGTTGATAGCTTTAGTATTGCCCTCTTATTCTCTAATAATTTACATACGAGTATTACATTACTCCATTTTTGTCCCAGTTCAATAGAGATCTTATGCCTGCAATATTTCAGCCCTCAGCTGAAACGCAGTGCTGGGAACGAGGTTGGAATTTCCCAGGTTCTGCACCAACTACTCACAGCTCTGCTCAGATTAAAGGTGAAACCAGATGCCCTACTGAGAAAAGATACTCTGATACTTCTTTTAGCTGTCAAGTTGGGTTTTTTACTATTAGATTCAGGTTCCTTTTCCAGCAAACTTTACCTTTGTATTAAATCTCCTCCAGCATGGGCTGAGTGTTGCTGAGGTTTCATACATCCATATGTGATCCTCTCAGTTACACAAATTAAATGAAATAATAGAACGACTGAGTACACATCTTCCTTTGGAAAAACAACATTGTTCTGTATTGATACAGTTCAGAATAAACATAATTTGTTGATACCATGTTAATACTTATCCTCTATGAGAAAAATTAAGCGATTATTTTTCCTTCATTTCTTTTCATAGCAAATATTTTATTGAGCAGATGGGACTCCTGTACTCCAGTATCAGACAAAATATGTAAAATATAATAACCCTGGCTGCCTTGTTCACGCTATGACAGAAGCCCATTTTGTCCCACAGTTTTGCATGTCTTGCATGAGATGCAAGATGAGAAAGGTGTGTAACATGGCAGATGAACATTTATTTGCCTCGTGACTAGCTGTGGGAAGAGTAGCTGAAGTAGTAAGAAGATGCTACAAGAAGATGCTTTAACAGTTTAAGCTTGTTCTAGTTTTAGGTTTCTTAATAAGATAAAATAAAATAAAATTAATGAAGAAATTGGAGAAATTACTTGCACTGCTCATTGTTTGCTGCATCACTGGGGAAAACCCCATAAGATAAGCTCCTTCTGGGGAGTCTGCCTATATTTTCTGTGACTTCCGGTGTTGACCATTTTTTGCTATTAGGCATCATGACAAAGAGGTCAACAGTTGCTGAACTTCCTATTTGGGGCAAATTTCTAATGCTGGAAATTACCACCAACATCTAAGTTCAGGGGAAAAAAAATTCTTTCACCTCTTGAGAGAAAAGCAGCTCCTACATTATGAAACATTTTCACACAGGGAAGCTTGGCCCTTCATGTATTTCCTTGTGAATTTTGCTTTTTCCATTTTGCTCTACAAAAGCAGGCAGCAGACCCAATTTCCAAAAAGGATGGTTCCAAAGTTTACTAATGTTACTTGAGATCAGTCCTTTTGGGAAGACAATGAATTATTGCAGATATTAAAATCTCAAAAATTAGACTGAGATGCTGTTCAATAGAAGTCAGAATTTATAAATATTCCATGTGCCTGGGATTGTATATTGAATATCTGCAATTTTTACGCTGTTATTATCTATTTTCATTATGAGTTTTATTCTATCAGCAGCTATTCTATCAGCTATTCTGATAACTTCAGTAAAAAGTTTATGTAAGAAAACAAATCCAAAAAGATTTTCATTGTAGACTAAGTTAGTGTATTTTTGGAATGTCAGTCATTCTTATTTCTAGTTGGGGTTTATTGCCTGTTTGTCACTTGTAGTCCACAGATTATACTTATCAGTAAACAAAGACTGGTCTTTTACTACAGTTTGTGCATGTCAAGAATGATATTTTACTTAGCTTCAACATCAGACAAGATAATTTCTGAATATCCTGTACCTCTGGTTTGTCAGTTCATGGGAAGACATGACACCCCTGTTGTCATTGTAGAGGGTCTAGATGTGTTAAGTGTTATAAGTTAGTAGCTAATACATGAATCTGTGACAGAAAGCATAAAAGTGAACAAATTGTGAAGGGTGGAATGGTTATCACAAATTTCTTAGGATTAAGATGGTTTGGGGTCCAATTTAAACTTCTGTCGTGGTTTAAGCCCAGCCGGCAACTTGGAACCACGCAGCCGCTCACTCACTCCCCCCCTTTTCCTTCCTCCCCCCGCTCCCGGAGGGATGGGGAGGAGAATCGAAGGAATGTAACTCCCATGAGTTGAGATAACAGCTCTCCAGTAACTAAGGTATAATACAAACCACTACTGCTACCAATAATAATGATAAGAGGAATAACAAGGGAAAAGGACACAACCGCTCACCACCTGCCGACCAATACCCAGCCCGACCCGAGCAGCGATCTGGGCCTTCCGGGTAACTCCCCCCAGTTTATATGCTGGGCATGACGTGCTGTGGTATGGAATACCCCTTTAGCCAGTTTGGGTCAGGTGTCCTGTCTCTGCTTCCTCCTGGCTTCCCCTCCTCTCTGGCAAAGCAGGAGACTGAGAAAGTCCTTGGTCAGAGTAAACATTACTTAGCAACACCTAAAAACATCGGTCTTATCAGCGTTGTTCCCAGACTGAAAGTCAAAACCACAGCACTGCACCAGCTACTAAGAAGGAGAAAAAATGACTGCTATAGCTGAACCCAGGACAACTTGAAATTAAGAAAAATGTGGTTGACTTCAGTTTCAAGAGTTCTTTTTCTATGATCAGTCTGCAAGACTATGTGTCAGGGAGGGAAACTAGACAGAGAGATAATTCAGCTCTCTAATAAAAAGCAATTCAGAATCTTTCTACTTACCTACCTACACTGGTTTAGAGCAGTTACCCTCTGAGGATGAGGCATTTGCATAGTGCCACATCCTTCATATGTGTTTCAGTCATACCAAATAAATAATACATCCATTACTAATGTCTAAGTAGGATGATCTTTCACCCTTTTGCTCTAGTCTCCCAGAGGCCAGTGTAGCTACAGTTACAGTCATGATCTTCTAATTTTTGAAAAGGTTAACATAGTTTTATCTTTAATGGCTGCTTGATCATTACAGAAGCTAACAAGTCATGTTGGAAACATTAGTCAGGGAGACAAGGGAATATATCTGGATGTCTTACACAATTACACAGAGGGTTATTCTCTTGCTGTTTTCACTACATTACCATGGCTGGTATTGAAAGTACATATTTATTAGAGAAGAGTATATGAGGTTCAAGAAGCTTTGGGTGCCAGACAGCAGTGGAGTGTTTGCCTGTCTCCTCCATCTGGTCATCTGCTTGCCCAAACCATCTTGTGAAAATAGTCAGTCTATTGTTATTTCTCTTATGTTCAAGGATCCCTTGTTAGCACTTTATTTAAAGGGTATCACCATGTTTACTGCAGTAGTGATTCAATTAAATATCAGAGCACTGTTAAGTAGATAGCCAAATGAAACTTCTTTTTTTTGAAGAATGTATACCTAACTAAGCATATGCACCTCTGTATATTTTTTTTTTTTATAAATTAATCGTAATTCAATTTTTTTTGTTAATTTAAAAAAGTAATCTTGACATTTTTCGTATGTATTCTCTCTGGCAATATCTAGGAAAGCACTCTCTTTATGAGGAGTAAATAAGATCCCTCCATCTCTCCTGCTTTAGTTTTCATCTTCTCTAGATGGTCTGGTCAGTTGGGACCCATGCAATGACTTTGGAAATCAGAGGCTGTCATACCTATCATCTTCCCTGCTTCCCCAGCTCAACATTCAAGGGCAGACAACTAAATTTTGATTGAATAGAGATTAATATTGCAGCATCTTTGTTAACAATTTTCACTAAGAGAAGTATTTTAGTGGCAATATTTGTAGCAAATTTCACATCAAACTACTATCATATTGTATTCGAAGTATTTTAATGGCTTAGCATTACTACTGGACAATGCTAGTTAGTCACAGTAATTGCCTGAAGATTCCATATTAAGTTTAAATGGCAAAAAGAAAGATTAATGAAGTTATACAATTAGAGTAATCATAGACAATGGTTAAATAAGGATGTGAATTGCATCTATGGAGCTGTTCTGGGTTCTTTGATGCCCTGGATTTAATGACACTTAGCTGAGTCTTAAGAGCAGAAGCTTAAGAGAAAGTAAATGTTCCCCATCCAGAGCTGATGACCTGAGATTGTGCAAGAGCTTAAAAAGATTAAAATTCTAGCTGAAAGTCCAGCTTACATTTATTATAATACAGTTATTGCAATAACATTTTTGGTTTTACTGTATTATCTGAAATGCAATTAGGAAAAAATCTGTAGAAAAGTTAAAAGAGGCATAAATATAATTCTTTAGCTTGTACAATTTCTGGAGAGGTTTCTGACCTGACCTGGGGATATGTTCTTGGGGTAAACCCTAAGATCCTGTCTTGTGCCCACCTCCTGGTATGCAGGGTGAAAACCTGGCATTCCCAAGCTGATCTACAGCAGGGAGGGTTCCTAGAACATTGACAGCATCTCAAAGATGGTAGAATTATCTTCACTAAAACTTCTTAGATCAATACCACTAGCTGGGAGATAAATGCTTTAGCTTGAGGTATCTGGAGGCAAGGCTGTAATGATTCTGGGCAGTCTTTGCAGCAAAACTAATGGCCAAACCAGAGTCTTGAGGAAAGAAGGTAAAAGGGACTTTTTTGAACATTTAAAATGAGATCAAAATACGAAAGTTTGAGCTAAACCTTAAATTTATGAAAAGTATTATTTTTTCTAGCAAAAGCTCTTAATTTAGTTTATTTTGACTGCAGTCTCATATTTTGCAATGTTGCAATGCTGCTTAATGTAAACACGGGGCAATGTCTCGATTATTTTATCAAGAGTGTCATACTAAAAATGAATGTGTCAACATGAATAAACCTAGAAAAAAATCAAAATAATTGGACAAGTAGCTTCTATTGCAATTTCCAGTTGACTAAACTACTGGTAGATGAGAATGCCATGGAAATATTTAGATGTACAATGCAGAAAACATATAAAAAGCTAAATGATGACAAGTTTTTTTAATTGTGGGACTTGAAGGAGGTACAGCAAGCATTGCTTCTCTCACAGGCTTGTGGGCCTTCATAGTGGACCTGTAAAAACTGTTGTTTCAGATTTCAGGAGGCCCATTGAGGAGCTGCATGCTGGAGGTGGATTTGTATCCCATGTACTTTTGGCACTGCCTTGTCAGAGAATGTGCAGCTAGCACTCAGTTCCTTTGGTCTGTTTTTGCAAGGAGAACACACTTTCCAGCAGGATTTTTTTTTTATTATTTTCTCTGGGATGTTTTACCCATCACTGTAATGCTCAAGGACTTCAAAACACAAAAACTTCAAGCACCATTTTATGCTTTCTAATACTGATAACAGTGCAACATTCTGATAGATAATAATATAAACAGAATTAATTGTATCAATGATCTTTAACTACAAAGTCTGTAACATCCATCGTATCCATGATTTTGTGATCATCAGTAAAGGATCAATGAAAATCTGAGAACAAACTACAACAGTGGAACAAAACCCAGCCTGAGAAGAAGGAAAATGGAATGATGTCAACTGAAACTGCTGCTGTAACTTGTGATAGGCTTTGGCCATAATCCACCATCTAAATCCATATGCATGTCCACTGAGTTTAACCCCAGTGTGACAAGATACAAAACCCAGCCTGCAGAATACAAAAGAACAACTAGGGTAAGTTACATAAGTGGCTGCTTCTGCTTTTCGCACCAGGGCTGCTGGTACAAAAGGTCTGGAGTCACCTGGAAATTCTACTGGAGAGCAGGACCAGTGCTGAGCAGCTCACAACCTGGGAAGAGAACCTCAAAAACTGCCTGCAACTACCAACACTGTCACTAAAATGGCTTCTTCAACCTGTCAAGTTTAAAAAAAAAAAAAAAACCAAAAAAACCCCAACTTCCAACAGATGTAGCTGTCATGTTAGATTAAAGCAAAAAGCTGTTGATACAAAACCTTTTAATGTGTGCAATCACACTTGTTTCTACCAAAGCAAAAGTAGCAACATCTCTTAAAATATTTCAGTTAAAAAAAAAAGAACAAAGTGCACCAACAGTAAAAAAATCGAGACACTGAGTACAAAAGCTCCACAATATGTCCACACAATCATCCTATAAGCACCTCGAAGCCCTGTCCTCAAGGACCAATAATCCCTCCAAGAAAGTATCTGGTTTCCTTTTCACAAAGCATGCTGAAACATGAAGTCATGTATTTTCCTTCTGACAAGAAGAAAACATACCTGCTGTAAAAGTGAGAGAAATAGGGAACAGTAATGGTTAACAAACCCCACATCATGCAGTGTCAAGTCTCTGCAGAGGAAAGCTGCCAGAGTCCCTGGCGCAGCATCAAGTGTTTAGAAAAGAAGCAGAGAAGAGAGTTCTAGGAAAATAGCCCCATTTCAAACCAAGCAGTCATCCTATCTAACACAAGCCTCCTGCTATCCTGGAAATCAAGTAATCTTCCCATATTAATCTGTACCATGTCCAAACACTGCACATGTCTCCACAGCCAAATGAGTAAATGGTACAGATAGAACGTCATGTCACCAGGGCCTTTTTCAGCTTCTTGGGATCAGAGCAGATTGAGGGAATAACCAGTTGCATTCACTAAACCGGGATAATTGCTTCCAGGTGAAAGAAGCTTATTACAGTCCTAATCAAAATCCACTTCTACTCAAGTAGAACCAAGCTGTCTATATATAAATATATAT